>NW_021703765.1:76098270-76348874 GCF_005190385.1 Monodon monoceros | reverse complement strand
AAAAAAAAAAAAAAAAAAAAAGCAGCCAGGGAAAAGCAACAAATAACATACAAAGGAATCCCCATAAGATTAACAGCTGATCTTTCAGCAGAAACTCTGCAAGCCAGAAGGGAGTGGCAGGACATATTTAAAGTGATGAAGAAGAAAAACCTACAACCAAGATTACGCTACCCAGCAAGGATCTCATTCAAATTTGATGGAGAAATTAAAACCTTTATAGACAAGAAAAGCTAAGAGAATTCAGCACCACCAAACCAGCTTTACAACAAATGCTAAAGGAACTCTCTAGGCAGGAAACACAAGAGAAGGAAAAGATCTGCAATAACAAACCCAAAACAATTAAGAAAATGGGAATAGGAACATACATATCGATAATTACCTTAAATGTAAATGGATTAAATGCTCCAACCAAAAGACACAGGCTTGCTGAATGGATACAGAAACAAGACCCCTAAATATGCTATCTACAAGAGACCCACTTCAGACCTAGGGGCACATACCGACTGAAAGTTAGGGGATAGAAAAAGATATTCCATGCAAATGGAAATCAGAAGAAAGCTGGAGTAGCAATTCTCATATCAGACAAAATAGACTTTAAAATAAAGACTATTACAAGAGACAAAGAAGGACACTCCATAATGATCAAGGGATTAATCCAAGAAGATATAACAATTGTAAATATTTATGCACCCAAAATAGGAGCACCTCAATACGTAAGGCAAATGCTAACAGCCATAAAAGGGGAAATCGACAGTAACACAATCATAGTAGGGGACTTTAACACCTCACTTTCACGAACAGACAGATCATCCAAAATGAAAATAAATAAGGAACTACAACCTTTAAATGATACATTAAACAAGATGAATTGAATTGATATTTATAGGACATTCCATCCAAATAAATAGAATACACTTTCTTCTCCAGCACTCATGGAACATTCTCCAGGATAGGCCATATCTTGGGTCACAAATCAAGCCTTGGTAAATTTAAGAAAATTGAAATCGTGTCAAGTATCTTTTCTGACCACTATGCTATGAGACTAGATATCAATTATAGGAAAAAGCTGTAAAAAATACAAACACATGGAGGCTAAACAATATGCTACTAAATAACCAAGAAATCACTGAAGAAATCAAAGAGGAAATCAAAAATTACCTAGAAACAAATGACAATGAAAACAACACAACCCAAAACCTATGGGATGCAGCAAAAGCAGTTCTAAGAGGTAAGTTTATAGCAATACAATCCTACGTCAAGAAACATGCAAAATCTCAAATAAACAACTTAACCTTACACTTAAAGCAATTACAGAAAGAAGAACAAAAAACCCAAAGTTAGCAGAAGGAAAGAAATCATAAAGATCAGATCATAAATAAGTGAAAAAGAAATGAAGGACAATAGCAAAGATCAATAAAACTAAAAGCTGGTTCTTTGAGAAGACCAACAAAATTGATAAACCAGACTCATCAAGAAAAACAAGACGACTCAAATCAACAGAATTAGGAATGAAAAAGGAGAAGGAACAAGTGACACTGCAGAAATACAAAGGATCATGAGAGATTACTACAAGCAACTCTATGCCAATAAAATGGACAACCTGCTAGAAAAAATAGGACAAATTCTTAGAAAAGCATAAGCTTCCGAGACTGAACCAGGAAGGAACAGAAAATATGAACAGACCAATCACAAGCACTGAAATTGAAACTATGATTAAAAATCTTCCAACAAACAAAAGCTCAGGACCAGATGGCTTCACAGGAGAATTCTATTAAACATTTAGAGAAGAGCTAACACCTATCCTTCTCAAACTCTTCCAAAATACAGCAGAGAGAGGAACACTCCCAAACTCATTCTACGAGGCCATCATCACCCTGAAACCAAAACGAGACAAAGATGTCACAAAGAAAGAAACCTACAGGCCAATATCACTGCTGAACATCGATGCAAAAATCCTCAACAAGGGCTTCCCTAGTGGCGCAGTGGTTGAGAGTCCGCCTGCTGATGCAGGGCACAGGGGTTCATGCCCCGGTCCAGGAAGATCCCACATGCCGCGGAGTGGCTAGGCCCATGAGCCATGGCCACTGAGCCTGCGCGTCTGGAGCCTGTGCTCCGCAACGGGAGAGGCCACAACAGTGAGAGGTCCATGTAACGCAAAAAAAACAAAAAAACCCTCAACAAAGTACTAGCAAACAGAATCCAACAGCACATTAAAAGGATCATACGCCATGATCAAGTGGGGTTTATCCCAGGAATGCAAGGATTCTTAAATATACGCAAATCAATCAATGTGATACACCATATTAACAAACTGAAGGATAAAAACCACATAATCATCTCAATAGATGCAGAAAAATCTGTTGACAAAATTCAACACCCATTTATGATAAAAACTCTCCAGAAAGTACGCAAAGAGGGAACCTACCTCAACATAATAAAGCCCATATATGACAAACCCACAGCCAACATCATTCTCAATGGTGAAAAACTGAAACCATTTCCTCTAAGATCAGGAACAAGACAAGGTTGTCCACTTTCACCACTACCATTCAACATAGTTTTGGAAGTTTTAGCCACAGCAGAGACGAAAAAGAAATAAAAGGAATCCAAATTGGAAAAGCAGAAGTAAAACTGTCACTGTTTGCAGATGACATGATACTACACATAGAGAATCCTAAAGATACACAGAAAATTCTTGCATTCCTAAACACTAATGATGAAAAATCTGAAAGAGAAATTAAGGAAACACTCCCATTTACTACTGCAACAAAAAGAATAAAATACCTAGGAATAAACCCACCTAAGGAGACAAAAGACCTGTATGCAGGAAGCTATAAGACACTGATGAAAGAAATTGAAGATGATACAAACAGCTGGAGAGATATACCATGTTCTTGGATTGGAAAAATCAACATTGTGAAAATGACTCTACTACCCAAAGCAATCTACAGTTTCAATGCAATCCCTATCAAACTACCAATGGCATTTTTCACAGAACTAGAACAAAACATTTCACCATTTGTATGGAAACACAAAAGACCCTGAATAGCCAAAGCAATCTTGAGAACGGAGCTGGAGGAATCAGACTCCCTGACTTCAGACTATACTACAAAGCTACAGTAATCAAGACAGTATGGTACTGGCACAAAAACAGAAATATAGATCAATGGAACAGGACAGAAAGCCCAGAGATAAACCCATGCACATATGATCACCTCATCTTTGATAAAGGAGTCAAGAGTATACAATGGAGGAAAGACAGTCTCTTCAATAAGTGGTGCTGGGAAAACTGGACAGCTACATGTAAAAGAATGAAATTAGAACACTCCCTAACACCATACACAAAAATAAACTCAAAATGGATTAAAGACCTAAATGTAAGGCCACACACTATCAAGCTCGTAGAGGAAAACATAGGCAGAACACTCTATGACATAAATCACAGCAGGATACTTTTTAATCCACCTCCTAGAGAAATGGAAATAAAAACAAACAAATGGGACCTAATAAAACTCAAAAGCTTTTGCACAGCAAAGGAAACTATAAACAAGACGAAAAGACAACCCTCAGAATGGGAGAAAATATTTACAAACAAAGCAACTGACAAAGGATTAATCTCCAAAATACACAAGCAGCTCATGAAGCTCAATATCAAAAAAACAACCCAATCCAAAAATGGGCAGAAGACCTAAATAGACATTTCTCCAAAGAAGATATACAGATTGCCAACAAACACATGAAAAGATGCTCAACATCACTAACCATTAGAGAAATGCAAATCCAAACTACCATGAGGTATCACCTCACACTAGTCAGAATGGCCATCATCAAAAAATCTACAAACAATAAATGCTGGAGAGGGTGTGGAGAAAAGGGAACCCTCTTGCACTGTTGCTGGGAATGTAAACTGACAGCCACTATGGAGAACAGTATGGAGGCTCCTTAAAAAACTAAAAATAGAACTACCATACGACCCAGCAATCCCACTACTGGGCATATACCTTGAGAAAACCATAATTCAAAAAGAGTCATGTACCACAATGCTCATTGCAGCTCTATTTACAGTAGCCAGGACATGGAAGCAACCTAAGTGTCCACTGAAAGATCAAACAATAAAGAAGATTTGGCACATATATACAATGGAATACCACTCAGCCATAAAAAGAAACGAAACTGAGTTATTGGTAGTGAGGTGGATGGACCTAGAGTCTGTCATACAGAATGAAGTAAGTCAGAAAGAGAAAAACAAATACCGTATGCTAACACATATATATGGAATCTAAAAAAAAAAAAAAAGTTCGGATGAACCTAGGAGCAGGACAGGAATAAAGGCACAGACATAGAGAATGGACTTGAGGACATGGGGAGGGGGAAGGGTAAGCTGGGATGAAGTGAGAAAGTAGCACTGACATATATACACTACCAAATGTAAAATAAATAGCTAGTGGGAAGCAGATGCATAGCACAGGGAGATCAGCTCAGTGCTTTGCAACCACCTAGAGGAGTGGGATAAGGAGGGTGGGAGGGAGACACAACAGGGAGGGGATATCGGGATATATGTATGCATATAGCTGATTCACTCTGTTATACAGCAGAAACTGACACAACATTGTAAAGCAATTATACTCCAATAAAAATGTTAAAGAAAAAAAAAAAAGATCCGGTTTACAGACAGAGCCAGCCTTCATCTTCCAATGTGTTACTAACTCACTGCAGCCTCAGAGGTGGAACGGATTTATTTTAGGCATCACGAGGTCTCTAAGCATTTTCCCCAACTTCAGAAATACAATATTATAAGGTTATCAACTAACACAGTGTTGGGGTTTTTTAAGAAAGCTCAAAATATTCAAAATAACCACAACTCTAATTTTGGAATTTTGGGTTAAATAAATATATTGAAACTCAAAAAAATCATATAACCATTATAAATGACAATTACAGAGATCATACAATAACCCAGAAAAACATATAAACAAGTGGAAAGGCAGTACGCAATTATGTGTCTGCCATGACTTAACCTGAGTGAGACTATGCCTGCATGTGGGCAATGAATAAAAGGAAGAAATTCGAATTTAAAGAAAAGGTGGCAGGGTCCCGGTGACTTAACACCTAGGAGAATGCCTAGTCACAGAGCAAACAGTAAATATTTGTTGAAAGAGTAAATGCATGAGTATTTGTTTTTCACATTGTTTTGCCATTTTCTTCCCAATGAAAACGCTGGCGGTCTGAAGGTTTCAAACCGTCTTCAATCTAAACTAGTAACGTTTTAGGATACACCTCCCCTGATTATTTTTCCTGGAACACTCGTGCTGCAGGATTTTGCATGCAAAAGGATACCTCAGTCAAATAAACAACACCTAATAACATCTCAGAAATTCACAGTGTACATTAGCATATCAGAGGACCCAGAGTGCTACAATGATGAAACCCGTTGGTCTTAGCTAACACGGCCATTCCCCCAAACTCATCTGACCACAAAATCCTTTCTTCCACAGAACTCCTATTAATTTTAGCACACAGGGGTGCAGTTAAGAGGCAGCAGAGCGGGACATAAGCCCTGATGCCAGTCTACAGGGGCACCACAAGCTCTAGTATGGTGAGAGCAGCATGGAGAGAGAAGGGGGGCCACTACTAGAAGAGGACGTTTTGGGGAAGCACTGCCTTCAGAGAGCTAAAAAGCCGTATGGATCCAAGACTCCTGACAACTTCTAAATGCTCCTCTACCTTTAGTTAAGCAGCAGCCACGCTCTGAAATAACAACTATAGACAGCCCCAGCCCTATTTCCAAATGGTTCTTTTGAGATTCTAACGAGTAATCTGTGTTTACCAAGAACATACCATCTTTTATCATAGTACAGTTTGCCATCTTCTATCCGAGCTTCAAACCTCTGGGCTGGAGACTCTGCAGGTGTGGCGGGCAAGTGTTCGGGAGAGGATGGGGATGCTGGAGGAACCAAAGAGATATTTCAATGACTAAGTGTGGCATGAGCATGCGAGTCCACCAGCTAACATGCTTTCATTGAAATGCTATTAAAACGGGGGAAACAATCATGATCAAGTCCTTACAGTTGTAATAAATGGGAATTCAACAAAATTCTTGTACATCACATCTAACTGAATCCCTAAAGCAACTCTGTGAGGAAGGCAAGGCAAAGAGAAACCTCACCACACAGAAGGGAAACTGAAACCTAAGGCTCGGACAGGCTAAGGGGTTTGCCCAAGGTGACTCAGAGTAGGACTGTAGCAACACTGACCATCAGAAGCTCCAATGGCAAGAACTAGAAAAATCTCTTTAAATTTATAAAAATGGAATCATTTCTAGAAATATTTATTACAAAGCAGGGCAGGTTACTGGGCATGTATGGAGTCAAGCTAACACACTGCTGATAACTGCAGTGGGTTCAAATCATCTAAATTCACACACTCACAAAACCCCCTCCCCACCAGGCCTTCAGAAACTCAGGACATCTCTGTGGACCATGGCAGCTCTCAGAAGGTAATTATCTAGAGCGAGAAGAATCTTGTTTTCTTTCACAGGACTTGGCTGGTAGAGGGATGTGTAAGTAATCGCAGCGCTTAAAACCAAAAAAAAAAAAAAAAAGCCTTGTCAGTTCAGAATTCTATTTTGCAGCCTAGCAACGACCTTTAAGTGCTGCTCTAAACAGAAGCACCCCGAACACTGGGCGGGTCTCCTCTGTAAGCTGGGACTGGGAGCAGCCCGAGAGGCCGTTACCAGAAGCAGCTGCGAAAAGCCACTGGGTAAGCGTGCCTCGTACTGAACTCCACAAAGCAACTCACACTGCAAAACCCTTCTGGTTTCATTTTCAGAAATGCATGTGTACTTAAATCTTATGCCTGATGCCTACAAAGAAGGAAATGTCTCTCTTAAAATAATTCCTAAGGAAAAGACAAAGTAACTTTAACATAGCAGGATTAAAAAAAAATAAATCAGGGGAGGGTACACATGAGGTCCACTCCAGTTTTCATGATGACTGCTCTTAGGCAAATGATGAACATTTTGCTTTGGAAAACTGCAACAACTCCCTGTCAGGTATTCGCATGCTTTTCCAACAATATGATAAAAAGATTGCACGAATGCCAGCAACATCGTGCACTTACCTGGTCTCTTGGGTGACTTCAGCTGTAAGAAGAACAAAAAAATCTTAGAGAAAATCATTTCAGATACAACGTAAGGTGTCAAAGGTATAAAAGTGATTTAACAAGTAGCAATGAGAACAAAATAAAGCAGAAAACCCACATCAAGCCTACACTTTCAAATGAATCAAAAAAATCGAACTGTACCTTATTTAACGTTCTCAGATCCTCCATGATCTGTTCATCTGTTAACAAATAGTTTAGCTGGGGTGTTCAGAGTTAAAGGAACGTGTCTGAAAAGGATGGCTGCCAAGCAAATAGAAAGAAACAAAATGGTGCCAGGGTTTGAGAATCTACAAAGTGAGAGTCTGTTCCGCCATGTTTCTACAGGTTGCCTCTTGGAACTTTTTGATCTTCCTACTAAATGTCATGGAGCCAGGTATCTAAAAGAATTCACATCCCCCGCCATGTTACAAACTTCTATGGTAAGAAGGTGAAATGAGACTCCATAGGTAACTACAACAACAATGAGAGCCCAGGCCACAGTAAAGAACTTCATCCTCAATGTGTGAAGTGCTTTTGTTCCAAAGATCTGAGACTTCCACACAGGTACAGGATTAATCTTGCCTGACAGCTTCAATTCTCAGTGGATAAGATGAAGGGAACGTGAAGTTATGCCCCTTCCTCGTGGCAGACAAATAACAAAACCATTTTGTACAAATGGCTATTTATTATCTCCTCGAGACGATGGAAACAACACTCCCCCATGTGTCCCCTTCCCATTCCCACTGTTATGATTAAAGGGGCTTCTTGATGTCCGACTGAGATCTTTTGCTTTAATTAAACAACAGTTTGCAATCCACTGTTTGGGGGACATAGCTGACTGAAGTACGAAAGGCAAGTATTACGGTCCTCATTTCACAGATGGGAAAATCTAAGGCACATGAATCTCCCAGTGAGTGTCAAAACCAGCACAGAGTCCCTTTCCAAATAACTGCTGTCTATAAATTCCTCCCACTCAAAGCAGTAACAATTGAGGACTCCAATCATAAAATGGCCATCCCCTACCTCCTGGATAAATACATGTGCTTTCCAGCCAAACATGACAATTTCTGAAGGACCACGGCCATGTGTATTCTATCGGATGGAAAAGCAAAGGATTCAACAGTCTAAAGGAAGAAAAGTGATTAAGGCTTGATGCAACGGATATCAGGAGCAGGTTTTCGTCTCTTGTCTGGGATGGGGACAGGATCATTTGGTCGCCTCCGCAACTTTCTGGTCATGATGGGTTTCACTTCCATAGAATCTGTGGCAAGAATGGAATGGGTGAATCTATCCAACTCCAACCTGAAGTCAGCAAGAATTTGCAGTGTAAGAATATCGGCCCCAGAGCCACCCAATCAGAAGTGTTTTATCGGGGACGTCTGGTCCACACATGGCCCGAGTCAGACACCGTATCAGACTTTCGAGGGGTCTGTGCTCAGGAGACTCAGACCTGCTGACCTAAGAGCACACCCCTCTCTGAGACACAGCCCCGCCCTGCAGCCTTCCACTGCAGCCACGGCTGGCATCTCTCCGGCTCCCTGGAAACTAGAAATTTTCCTCTCCCTCCCTCAAATCAAGAGGCCACAGAGCAGTAGGCTCTTGGGATCGGAAGGAACCTTTGGGTCATCTCTAATTCCCGCTGTTCCCACAGAGAGTGGGTAAACTAGAGCCCACCGGCATGAAAGGCCCTTTGAGAGGCCTCTGGCCTCAGGCCCAACATTTTTACATGAGATTTACAAACCTGCGCTCTTTTCATTTTACTTTATAACCTTTTGTGACTGCTTGACTATCCAGACTGATACCCTGAGGGCTCCTGAGAAAGGCCTCCTTTCTTCCTCCTCGACTCACCCCTCACCACACACTTTTCCCCGCCTGCCACCTGCAGCGGCCACACAGATCTCTCCTTCTCTCCTGCTCTGCCTCCTTGGAGTTCTTCTTGCTGGCCTGCTCCTTAGACACTGGTGCTCTGCGGGGTCCAGTCAGTTCTCAGCCTGGATCCCGGTGAATTTCCCATCACCAGTTCCAGCCCCACCCACCCCGCTGCATGGCATCCCACACCCCATGACGTCACACACTCTCCTCCAGGTTCCACATGAACCCACTTCTTCCCCATGTCTCAGGCCCCAAGGTCATCTCCCCAACGACCCACCCTTCCCGGCCGGAGCCAACTGTCATCTGTGACTTGTCTTTCTTCACCCACACATCAGACCCACCAGATAATGACACTTCTGCCTGTGAACGGCCTCTCAACTCCATCCCCTCATCACACCCTGTCTCCCTCAAAGGGATCTTCGGAAGACATGAACCGGATCATTTAGCACATCACTCTTTCTATGAAATGTTTCAATGGCTCGCCATTGGCTACAGAATAAAGGCCGTGTCTCCCTTCCAGTCTCCCTCCCTTCTCCTTCCTTCACACAGAGCCTGGGAGCAAGCTTTCAGCTATTCTGTTACCCAAGGGCACCTTACTTTCTATGGCTTCAAGCCTGTGTGTGCTGCCCTCCGCCTACCCTCCTCTTTTCTGCACAGAAACTCCTACACAACATCCTCGGAGAGCAGCTCAACACTGCCCCTGCTGTGATGGCTTCCCCGGAGTCACGCGGCCTTCCCAGTAAGCAGAGCATCTGTACAAACCCCTACCACCAAGCGCCAGCATCTGGGACACTCCCCCAGCAGATGCATGGATTCCACCCCAACGCCAAGCGATCGTTCTGGCGCACAGGAGGGGCTGGCTGCACGGGGTTTCCTGCAGAACTAGATGAGGTCAAGTCTGATGATGAGATGCAGTTAATTCATGACTACGCATCCTATGCGCAGAGCAGACAGGACAGCCTTAGGGAATTCAACATAGCCCATCCACCACGGCAACTCCCGAGACCCGAGAGGCCTTGGTTTGTGCAAACAAAGTCAAAAGGCATGTCTGCATGTTGCTCTTAAGAAGAGAAATGGGCAATACTGACTTTTCTCCCCTAGGAATGGAGGTAAAGTGACCAGAACCAGTGACCTAATGAACATTCATAAAGGTGTATTCAGAAGTGGGGACGGAAGGATGACAAACACGCACCCACCCCTGGGAAAGGGGGGCCTTCTCCCTAAAAGACACCTCTTACCCTATGCTGAGATGCCACCCTTCTCCAGTTTCTTACTGGCCGGGTGGGTGGGTATCCCTGCGGCCGCTGTGTGACATAAGGCAAGCTGTGTAAATACTCTTACGTCTCAAGTTTCCTCATCCATAAACTGGAAATATCAATAACACTTCCCTCGCAGGGTGCTGTGAAGATTACATGAGATGGTACATGTGAAGCCCTCAACATAGCGCCTGGCATAATAAGAGTTCAATCAATGCTAGTTTTTATTATCATGTTGTTAGCCAGGAAAAAAATCATACAAAGATCTTTTTGAAAAGTCAAGGCACAAAAAAAAAAAAAAAAAGTCAAGGCACAAACAGCTGGAACAGAAGTGATACACCTGAAGGAAAGTAATGTCAACAGTGAGGCTTGCAACATTCAGACCTAATTTGGAAGACCAAAGAGCACCAGAGAAAAGGCACCAAGTGTGCCCTACCCTCCAGGGGTGGGAGATGCATGATGGAAGCAAGCAAAGGTAGAGATGAAAGGATTTGGGAAAAAGCCGGTCTGACCATGGCCAAAAAACTCAGAAAAAAATAACTCCATTACTCACAAAGCAGAAAGCATAATTGAATTCTCCGCATGAGATGGTGAAAATCAATCCACATTATTGGTCTAGTCACGGTAATAACCTAATCAGTTTACCCAAAAGACTACTTCAGCACAAGGAAGGTGCTCTGAAGAAGCCGCTAAAATTAATTAGCACGTCCCCATCACCAGCCAGGAGAGTGAGTGAGGAGGGAGCAGTCCTGGCCAGGGGTCCAGGTGGAGGATGTGATTCGAGGGGAAGAGCAACATGTAAGTATCACAGCCCGGAACTACACAGTAAGATTACCTACTTAACTCACTTTGTTCCAATCCCAGCCAGATATGCATGGTCGGCTTCTACGGACGATTTTTTCATAGAAAGATGGGATGTGCTGACCACCTGGGTTTGAGTGGGCCTGGAAATTCTATTTCTCACCAGAAGAAACAGGCTGGCAGGCTGGGTTTATTTTTTATTTATTTTTAATATCTTTATTGGAGTATAATTGCTTTACAATGGTGTGGTAGTTTCTGCTTTATAACAAAGTGAATCTGCTATACATATACATATATCCCCATATCTCCTCCCTCTTGTGTCTCCCTCCCACCCTCCCTATCCCACCCCTCTAGGCGGTCACAAAGCATCGAGCTGATCTCCCTATGCTATGCGGCTGCTTCCCACTAGCTATCTATTTTACATTTGGTAGTGTATATGTGTCCATGCCACTCTCTCACTTCGTCCCAGCTTACCCTTCCCCCTCCCCGTGTCCTCAAGTCCATTCTCTACATGTGTTTTTATTCCTGTCCTGCTCCCTAGGTTCTTTAGAACCTTTTTTTTTGTTTAGAATCCATATATATGTCTTAGCATACGGTATTTGTTTTTCTGACTTACTTCATTCTGTATGACAGACTCTAGGTCCATCCACCTCACTACAAATAACTCAATTTCATTTTTTTATGGCTAAGTAATATTCCATTGTATATATGTCAGGCTGGGTTTATTAACATCTGTCTCCTGGAAGTTTGGCCAGGAGCCCCAAGGGCTCAATCTAGGTGCACTGACAAAAACCAAACTTCTGGAACTGAAACTCAGACCTTGGAGTGTGGCCACCCTGGAGAAGGCACTCCAGCAGGAAATAGCTTCCTCTCGGACATCATGCACCAAGCACAAAGCATCTCCAACTGGCTTCAACCAGAAAGCCTCCCTAATCCAGAGGACTATTTTTAGGTTTGCTTCCTGTGAATAAGTGGGGATAAAATGTGCAGAATCTAACTGAACGTCCAACAATTAAACCAGAGGCAGGGGAGCATTCGTGACAGAAAACACCAAGCAAGCGATGAGACCAGGTGCACAACTCCCCTCCACACCACTGTGTATATGTGGCCTTGAATCGTGTAAATCCTACTGGTCTGCTCTCCAGATGGGCCCGCTGGCTAAGAAATGGGAGCGCAGGATGAGGCAGTACTAAGCCACAGCCCTATGGAGACATAGTCCTGATAACGCTAATTACCTTTTAACACACAACTATGGGGTACTGGCTGGCTTTTGGCTCTGCACTTCTCAAGGCAGAGTCATTCACTCCAATAGCCCACCCGCCTACAGGGCACAGATGCAGTAAAAGCTTCACTTTAACATACTTGCACCATGAAAACAAACTCACACTTGTTTAGCTACTGAAAAAAATTAGTTGCAGGGATTCAAAGGAACATCCTTTTAAGTAAGAATGTGACAGAAAAGCCTCAGCAGAGCCGACACTGCAGCCGATGGGCAATTATCCCCAAACCAGGGGCAGCGAGCCACGGGGCTGGACTGAAGGCCAGGACCAAACCCCAGGACACCCTACTCTAATGGCAACATCACAAATCCAGGCTGCATGGTGACCACAAACAGGGACCTGAAGTGGGGGGTGGGGTGGGGGGTGTGGATAAAAATCAGGGTTAGGTCATCAGGGGCCAAACCAGGGTAGGAACGAAGGGACCAATTTCCATTAGGCCACAGCTGCTCGTAACACAGGTGCATTTCAAGAGTGAACTGATCAAGGCCCACCGCTCTGCATCCTCAACCCCATTCAATGGCCTGGATTCCACAACAGCATCATCAAGAAGGAACGTCTTGGGGACAAGCCCATCCCACCCCAAATCCAGGTCCCCTCTTCCATCCTCCCTCCCCTGACATTTGTGCGGGGCCTCTTATCCTCGCCTTGACTTCCTGCTCACTGGCACCTGTTCCGGTGAATCTGCTCCTGTATAACCACATGTGCCTCTTGATGTTTTACAATCAGTGAAAACCAGCTTGACACATCTTTACCTTCATTTATTTAGGATCCCCCTCTCTCAAAACTACCTCACACTGGGGAAAGCATGGAAACCGTCTCAGTCTTGTAACTATGAGGACGTGAGCTCCTCGAGGACAGAGACTTCCCTATCAACCTCATTCTGTGAAGCACCTGGACCACATGAGTCCACAGGATTTAGAGTCAGTATAATGCGGTGGTTAAGAGAACACGCTTGGGGCCCAAGTCTGGCTTAAGCACCACCTCACTGGGGCACTGGAGCAAATGGCTCCGTTCCTGCACTCCTGCCCCACCAAGTCATCACAGGAGTCTCAGGAGCTCAATGAGGTCACAGCTTCCCCAGCCCTTAGTGCACACTCTGCGTGCCAGCCACTCGGGGCACCATCTCCTCTCACCTCTACACCAAACCTCCACAGCGGGATCTATCGTGTCCTTGCCAAATGACAAAACTCCACCACAGAACCAAGTTCACGTCTGGGCTGGGATTCAACCACATCTGTCAGCCTTCAGCGGCAGCTGTAGTATTTTTATATTATACCTGGCTCGATGTAAACACTCAGAGCTTCTATTTGATATTATCATTACTCATGCCTCCCGCTATGAATCCAGTAACATCTTTTTTTTTTAACTATTTATTTACTTATTTATGGCTGCATTGGGTCTTCGTTGCTGTGCGCGGGCTTTCTCTAGTTGCAGCGAGCAGGGGCTACCCTTCGTTGCGGTGTGCAGGTTTCGCATTGCGGTGGCTTCTCTTGTTGCAGAGCACAGGCTCCAGGCACGTGGGCTTCAGTAGTTGCGGCTTGTGGGCTTTAGAGCGCAGGCTCAGTAGCGCTCCCATGGGGCGCATGGGATTCGTTGCTCTGCGGCATGTGGGATCTTCCTGCACCAGGGCTCGAACCCGTGTCCCCTGCACTGGCAGGCAGATTCTTAACCACTGCGCCACCAGGGAAGTCCCCTGAATCCAGTATCTTCTAAAGGAACCTCACAGGCTTTACTGAGGTCATGAATAACTTCCACAGGGGCCTGAAGGTTGAAAGATGCCCCTGGTGAGGCAAGAACTTAAAGATGAAGTGGCAGTTAGTCGGGCGGTTGGCAGAAAGGAGAAAAGGTGACTGGCGTAAGGTAAGAGGACACATGAACTAAAAATGATAGAGTGCCCCACGTTTTCAAGCTCATGAAGCTCTCGTTGATTACTGAGGTTACTGAGAACCGTGGCCTCAACTGCAGAGAAAAGTCACCCTCAGGTAATTCTACCTATAACCTCACTACTCCAAGTGTGGTCTGACCAACAGCATCACCAGCCCCGGAGAGGTGGTTAGAAAAGCAGGATCACTGGCTCCACCCCAGACCCCCTGAACCAGAATCTGCATTTTATCAAGACCCCCGGCTGACTCACACACACATTCAAGGTGGGGGAATCACCGACCTATAATCCATCCCAGTTCCTCTGCTGACAGTACACCTTTCTGCCTGCACAACCCAGCTGTCCCAGGTTCTCCACCAGTGGCTCAGGCGGTGAAGAGAACGTCCCACCAATTCCCACAGATGGCTGGAAAGGCGGAAATCCTGTTTGGACAGAGCAGGTCACTGGGTACGCCTGTTTCCAATGTGTTATCTGGTTTAAGCTTCTCATCGGCCTCATACTCCACTTTGTTTTTCAAGAGATCTTCATGTTGAATTGGAGAAGGAGATTTTAGGAAGTATGTTTTCTGGGCAGAGCTAGGCAACACTGATACTGGGCATCAATCCACAGAAGTGAAATCAGTCACTCGGTGAGAGGAAGGAAACCAGACCTTTAAGTCGACACCGTAACAGCACCATCTGTGGAAGCGCTCATTATCCTTCTAGCTCCAGTGCCTTCTCTTTAGGCGCTCCATCATTACCTTGGCAGTGCTTTCCATACCAAGGGTACCAAACGGCTTGAGGAAGGACATCGGTACCTTTAATGCCCATGGCTATAGCTTTAAGCACTTCTGTAATCTATTTTACTGCATCACAAATGACTTCCGTGCATTTATTTGTCTTTTCTACCCTGGCAGGTTTGGCCGCTCAAGTCACTGAGGATGCCTACTGTCCCTGTTAAGATTCCAGCTGTAAAACTGCCTGGCCAAACAACGTCTATCGCTTGTCAATAATTAGGCTGCCAAATCACAGGTGAGGTGATGACAGCCTTCCCCGCAGATGGAAAGGGAGCAGCTATAAACTGACAATATTTCCCACCAGCCTAATGAAGGCTCTGAGCATCTGGTGGCTCTAACGGAAAGCGATGAGGCGTCAATGCCAGCCGGAGCCACCGTCGGAGAAGATGGTGTGCAGGTCAGAAAACAGGCACACCGACTGGGACCGGACAAGGTACCAATGTGCTTGCAGTTTAATTAAAAAAACATTTCAACAAGAATAAGACGGTGCTGTTCTGAAGATGCTGTTTCAGCATCCATTCTCACCAAAACACATTTCTGAGCCACTGTCAGTGGTCTGCAAGGAATTCATTCCTTTTGCCAAGTCTTTCAATGAGGACGGTGTAGCAGAAGAGAGATTTTTCAAGAGTCAGACCCCTACTTTAGACGCAACCACACGATCATCAGTGCATCGTGGGGACTGGAGCTAGAAGTTTGTGTCAATGGGAGGTCCATGTTAGCTAACAGCACCAGAAATACCAAAGGGGAAATACAGCTCTTAACTGTTACTTTTAGTTTCAAAGTCAGCCCCAAGGACTTACATAACAACAATGTATTTCTTAAGGACCCCGACAAAAATCAGACATGCCAGAACCCCAGGACCTTCTGAACATGATTATAAGAGTGAAATTTTGGGGTGTGCCGAAGGCATGTCACTTACATACTCAAGTGACAAACTCACCACTGACGTGCTTTGCGATATTTGCTGATGGAAAGAAATTTTGCCAAGTTCCAAAATAGCTAGTTCAAGCCAATTCCCATCCTGTACCCTTCTCAGCATTGTTGGTCTACATATGGCAACAGAAGAGGCAGCCCATATTGCCTCTCCCTTAAACTTGCCTACAACCTGCTGAGTTCCCATATGCGGATGACTGAATCCTAGAAGGCTAGGGAGGGACTGGCTCCGAGTCTAACGTAACTTTCCTGCCTTTACAAGAGAACAGTTCAGTTTAGCTCTCCCAGCTGAAATGGTAACAACTCTTTCTGAAATGTTCACAGTAACACCTGGGGCGAAGGGATCTAACAGCACAGATGACACAGCCAAAGCCTCTGTTCTCACACCCAGGTCAAAGGAAGACAATGCTTTTTCCATAATGAAGGTAGAACGAAAAAAACAAGCAGAGGGATTCCTACCACCACAGAGGGACCAGGGTAATTTGTGAATATAACCAAGATAGGAATGGCAGTCGACCCAGGAATTACATTAAATAAAGCATAAGCCTGAAGTTGCAGTCATTATTAAAGATCTACCCTTTAATTTACCCAGCGTCTGTTATGTACAGGGCCCTGTACTAGGCACTCGTATTTCTAACCACAGTCTTGTGAGATAAGATATGATCAGCCCCATTTTACAGAGGGGGAAATTGGCTCAGAGGGGTTAAGTGGCTTGACTGAAGTCACACAGCCAATACAAGACAGAGCTAGAACTCTGACCCACCGTATGAAAGCCCACCCTCCTTTCAGCTCACTCTGTTCTGCTGAGGAACCAACAGGAGTCAGCACCGGAGCACCGCCCTCCCCCCAGGGTCCCCCTCGGGTCTCCCAGGACCCTGCTCTGTGGTGCTTTCATACCTCCAGTCAGTTCCATCGTTAGCTTTTCATTTTCAATCATTTTCTTCTTTTCTTCTAGCTCGGCAATCAGGTTCTCTTTCAGCTCAACCTTCTTGTCTTCAAATTCCTTCACTGCCGCCTTCTTTTCTTTGATGTAATTTCTTTCCACTTGTTCAGTCTGAGCAAAAGAGAAACACAGGCTGGGGCTACATGACCCTGGCAGCCAGGGCTCCAACACAAAGCCTGGCTCTGTGCACAAGCACAGAGGAAATACGTTTACTAGAAAGAAGAGAAACAGCTGCAGTCAACACACCAACTTTCAGAAACAGGGTGTCTGGGAGCAAGTTTTCCAACGAATGCGTGAAACTGAACCACACTTCTGGTTTTTATGTGCATACCTCACTCGTGACTCAGATCTATTTCCTCTCTTCCACATCTTATATTTTATGGATTGTATGTGAAAACAGAATGTAAGTTTCTCAGAAACAGTAAATAAACCCTCTTGAAGACACAATTTCGAAGAAAATAGTACATTCCAGATGAAATACCTATATTTAAAATAGTTACAGGATACCAAGTCAAGACGGCCTGAGTTACTCTATTTCTTTTTTGATGCTTACAGTAAGATAAAGGCCAATGAGAGGACAGGATCACTTCTTAGGTGCCTGAACCCCGAGGTACCCAAACCCTGAAATTATACTGAGTAAAATAAATGCGTACGCATCCATTTTCCAAATCTCACTGTTGCATTAAGTGAAGAACAAGGGGGCTCCTGGTGGGCTACGGCTGTGGACCCTGTGACCCCCTGGGCTGTGGCCGCGTGTGTGGCACTGACTTCAGTCCTAACACCGTCTCTCATAACGCGGCTTTGATAAACTATGACCCCACCGCACCCCACACACACACACCAGCCTCCCGGGAGCAAGCACATTACCCAAGATTCCAGCCCTCATCTCTGCCTGTAGCGCCGCACCTCACATGCAACCAGCACTCAGACGTCTGCTGAGTGAAAGATCTTAATCCATCTTTCCGACCCAACCAGGGTTTCAGCTGTAAAACGGAGCCAATTCAGAGACCAGGCTGCTTTGAGGACCAATATAACAAACTATTAGGCCATTGTAATTCAGACATACTCCCAAATGGCTTTAATGTGAGATAAGCGTCCACAAGAAAGCGGTCAAGTGTGAGTATCCCCTAGCCCCTCTGTGATAAGCAGAAGCTGCCCAACCAACAAACGAATAGATGGAATTTCTGAACTGAGACCAAATGTCCTTTAGTCAAACAGAACACTGATGGAGGCTTCCGGGGGGCTTCCCAGCTGTCTATGTGGTAACGGAAGGAAAGGCCATTGGATCGGTTGGGAGAGCAAGATTCCAGTCTCAGAAAGAGCCTGCAAGCCCAGAAGACCCGTGGTACTTACTTCCAGCTGGAGGAAGAGTTCTGAAAGAGATAAAACATGCAATTAGATTCACCAGGCTATGCCACCTTTCTAGACAGTGACGTTAGGATTCTTTTAGAAGCAGTAATTGCTTTCTGAAAACACGGCTGCAAGGAGAAAATGTTTCCGTCAGTAAGCTGCTGATATATGTGAAGGGGTAGGATGCGAGAAGCATGCGTGTCTAGTTAAAATCTGACCCTGAACAGAATGCGCTCTGGCAGCTCTGCCCAAGGGTGAAAGCGAGCAGGAACCAAACTGCCCTGGCGAAACCAGTAAGAGCTAGAAGCTAGCCCTTCTTCCACTCAGTACACACCCTCAGCAGTCCTGCAGGGCAGGGAGAAGGAGCAATGCAGTTACTCCAGAAGCAGAGGCAACATGGATATTTTTAAAGCCCCTCGCACAGGGCTCTGCGTGGTGAGGAAGGGCATTCCCCAAGCTTTCAGAGTGCAGAGGTCCCGAGCCCTCCTGCGGCTCTGCTCACACCCAGGCCTCCACCTGCGATGTCCTCTGGTCTCTGACCGCAACTCAGTGTTTCAGACTACTGCAGCCTCCTCCTTGAGGCCTTTTCTGAGGCCCCTTCGCTCACCAAGCCCCTCTCAGACACCTCAGAGTATCCACTGCCCGGTATCAGCAGCTTACTGAGCACCCACTGCGCGGCAGATCAGCGCCTGTTTACTCAGCAGCTCCCCGACCTCTCGACTCTAAGGTCCTGTGCACACTGAGCATGTGGAACCAAACAGGTCCACGGCTTCTTTTCGGGGTGACATCTGAGCTGCTGCAAACGGTCCACAAAGACTGTTGGTGGAGCGGTAACTCCAGGGGGTACTGTTCCCATCTAACCATGGTCTCCTTTGCAGACCCGAAGGATCCTATGGATCCATCCCGCCATAAAAGAGCACATATGCACAGTCACACATAAAACCTTGAGAGTTTCAAGAACTCGAGATGAAGAATCTAGACATCCATCAACTGCTGAATGAGAAAATTGAGGAAAACAGACCAGCCACTCACTATTTTCTAACCCCCAGAAATCCTCATCACCTTGGCACCGGGAACCGTGAGGCACACGAGCCCAAGTGCACCCAGCCCAACACACTCACTCCTGACTGCTGCAGACCCGTACCCGTGTGAACGGGCCAGGTATCTGAAGTCTGCGCCATTCGGAGACTTCACCTCTGCACCAGCAAGTCAAGCGACACGTAGCACTCTCGGAGGTGGTGGTTGTTTCAAAGCAGCCAGACGCCAGACACAACAAGAGCAGGTGGATCAGCTCCACACGAAATGTGCTTTTTGAAGCTCAAGGTGTGACTGATTCAGGAGCCCCTCTGCATTTTCACCTGGGGGCAGGGGTGGTGGGGATGTTTATGAAAGACACCGAGCACAGGATTGAGGGTAGAATTCAGAAAGACAAATCAACACTCACCCTGCAGTTCTCACTTAAAAGAAATGGCTCACATCAATTTTCTTTCCCTCCTTACATCTCAAACCAGTTCCACGAGATATCAGCAGCGCTCTCTCCAAATGGGGAAACTGAGGCTCCAAGAGCAGAAGCGTGCTAAAAGGCTTAAGCCCTTAAGGGATGGGAGGAAGCCCTCAACCTGGGACCTCAGCCTCGACAGCACCACCCCCTTTCCCTGCTGAAAAGGGGCTCCAGGAAGAAGGCTGAGGATTTTAAAGATGCCTGAGGAGATGCCTCAGGAACTTAGAGAGGGGCAGGGAGAGGGGTGCTGGGTCGCCACAGCAGCTCTATCGCCCACCTTCCCTGCAGCTCCTTTTCTGTGCCTTGATGGACATGGGCATCTACTCACTGGAGGAAACAAAGAAGGGTTCCATCCACAGAAAGCTGGAAAGTCAATGGATCGGAAAGTGAAAGGACAGCAGCCTAAGGCCACTCACTGGGGAAGAAGATGAACAGTCCTACATAAGTGCAGCTTTGGAGTCTCTCTTCCCCCAAACTCGCCCCACAATGGGATAGCTGAAACACGTTTTGGAGAATGGCTCTTCTGGCCACATTACGTCCCAATCGATGATCAGCCAAAGGAGGAAAATTTGACGAGGATTTATTTCCAGTTAAGAGAGGGCCTCACCTGCATTTCGTATCCTCTCTTTGTACTGCTGATCTAGTTTTTTCATCCTCTTCTGATATTCCTGTAATGTACCTGATTGAGATTTACAAAATAGTTACTATGACGATCAAACTGCTCTACATTTTGGTTTTCTAGCACCGACACAGAATGTTTTAAATAACATTAGAGTAAAACACACACCACGGAAAGGCACCCGTGAGTAGAGGTAACTTGGTTCCCAAGCAAGATGCAGAGCAGAAACCCCAACCGGTGGCTTTAAGACCCCCTAGCAAGCGAGGAGTAGGAGAAAGCTGCACCCATCCACCAGCGACGCTCATCCGTCGCTGCTCGCTTCGGCCTGTGGGCCCCCCTTTCCTGGAGAAAGCTCAGCCTCCCTCAGTAAGGTCTGCATCAGTGCCACCCAGTGGAACCTGCTGTGCGACGGTGGAAATGGTCTACTTTGCCTGTCCAGTATGACAGCCCCGAGTCACATGTGGCTATGAGCACGTGAAATGGGGCTAGTGCAAGCCAGGAACGGAAATGTTAAATTTATTTAATTAAATTTAAATAGCCGCGTGTGGCTACTGACATTACTGGACAGCTCAGTATAGCATCTGAGCAAATGGCTCTTCCCTGAGCAACTAATAATGAGGGTCCCAGTTAGCGTGGGAAGTGTCTTCGGATGACAATGCTTCAGTGGGCTATATATACAAATTTTTTATTATTAATTAATTAATTAATTTTTGGCTGCGTTGGGTCTTCGTTGCCATGTGCGGGCTTTCTCTAGTTGCGGCAAGCAGGGACTACTCTTTGTTGCGGTGCACAGGTTTCGCATTGCGGTGACTTCTCTTGTTGTGGAGCACAGGCTCAGTAGTTGTGGCTCGTAGGATCTAAAGTGCAGGCTCAGTAGTTGTGGCGCACCGGCTTAGCTGCTCCACAGCATGTGGGATCTTTCCAGACCAGGGCTCGAACCTGTGTCCCCTGCATTGGCAGGCGGATTCTTAACCACTGCGCCACCAAGGAAGTCCCCAGTGGGCTATGTTAATGGTATCTTTTTCAAAATCCCCCACTCAACCCTGCCAGGCACACCTTACAGACCTGCTAGAGTAGGACGTATTTCTTTCTCTGGCAATACTTCCATTACCATCGGAAGAAAAACTAAAACAAAGGTGTGTGATTGCAAGTCACAGGAACATGTTTCACTATGAAGGAGAAATCAATATAAGATGGGCTGCTCCAAGCAATGGAAGTACCTCATGGAGAAGCAGTTTCAGTGCCGGGGACCCCACAGAAGCAAGCCGAAGAGCTACTGACAGCAGCCACCGACGCTGGGCTGTCACCGGGTGCCCAGCGGTGCTGGTCGCCCCTCACACACAATCTCACCTGCCTCTAGTTTCTTCATTTCACAGATTAGAAGACAAATTAAACAAGAGACAGTGAAATGCCCAAGACAAATTAAGCAAGAGACAGTGAAATGCCCAATTTCAAATTTCTAGAAAGGAGTGCAGGTGGGATTCAAGCCCACGACAGGAATGGAGAGTCTGTGCTCTTCACCCAGTGCTGAACTGCCTCTGACAGCAAACAGCCTTGGACAAGACACGACCCACTTGTAGTTTACAAAGTAAAAAGAGAAAACACGGTGAGAACGACCCACAGCTTGTTAGCATTCCGTTTCGAAAGAACAGTACAATTATATTTATCCTTAGTAACAGCATCTCTCCTAAAAACAGCCAGCTTTAGGCATGGCGGTTTCCAGTTCTTGCTCTGCAGAAGGCCTTAACTGAGATTGCAAAAAAAGTCTGAAAACTGCCACTTTACTGACTGCTAAAATCAGCCAGACCAAATTTTAAATCACTCCCACTTCACTGAGAAGTGAAATACCCTGATTTCAAAGGTGTATGATATTAGGAAGTATGTTTAGGAAAGAAGGATTAAATCACACACCAACCTTCTTGCAGTTGTTGCAACTGTCTCTTGAGAGAAGCCAATTTATCCTGATACATCCTGTAAAAAAAAAAAAAAAGGAAAGCCACACTCAGAGACAAAAACATCCAATACCCAATTCAATAATAATCTACATGCAGAAATTACCTGGGCTTTTATGGAAATGTCATTAATGTCCCTTAGGGAGAGAGAAAACTAAAGTCTGCTGGTGGTTTAAAATGTGCCCACAGCTAAAGGGATCAGAAAGGGACAAGGATTCTGTGGTTTGAATGGTATCCCAGCTTTGCAGATTCTCCGGTGTTCTCTCACCTTTAGAGAATCAGTCTAAAATCTACAAATACGAAGACATGCAAGTTTAAATAAATAAATGACAATGATAAACACAGTTAGGCAAGAACACACACAGAAAGATTGGAAGTGTGAAGCCATTTTCTTGGGGATTCAGAAGCGTGACATACACACGAAAACGAAAACGTAAAAAGTGTTAAATGCAGGTCTCATATCAACTCTACAATCAGATCATAAGTTCCAAAGAAGTAAGACTACGCTTCCAGCATATTTTTCTATATGGATAGCACTGCTGTGTAAGCACTACGTTAATAAACCTTCACGTCATTTTTAAAAACACTTCTCTTTTATGATCAGAGAAATGACAGCAATTCAGTAACAAAATGCAGGATTTACTTGCAGCCCCAGTGGGATAAGAACACACAGTACACACAAAGCAAAAGAACCTGGCATGTTTTCATCCCCCTCATGCTGAATGGATTATAGGCAATTATATACCCTGGTAAGTCTGTTTGAATGGTGGATTTCACACGTCAGTCACGTTTCAGCAATATTTTCGCTTCTACCAGAAAAACACCCCCTGGGATTCCCTGGTGGCGCAGTGGTTGAGAGTCCGCCTGCCGATGCAGGGGACACGGGTTCGTGCCCTGGTCTGGGAAGATCCCACATGCCGCGGAGCGGCTGGGCCCATGAGCCATGGCTGCTGAGCCTGCGCGTCCGGAGCCTGTGCTCCGCAACGGGAAAGGCCACAACAGTGAGAGGCCCGCGTACCGCAAAAAAAAAAAACCCCAAAAACCCCAATTTCACAGTGACAGAAACAGGACTTGCAACCAGTCCAACAGGTAACTGGCACAACAGCCTCTCAATTACTCCAGTAAGGGCTGCAAACACAACCTGTCTGTCTACAGGCTGAGGAAGAGTAGGCAGAATCTGAGAATTACACGGAAGGCCTTTTTTGTTTTTTGTTTTGGCTGCGTTGCCCAGCATGTGGGATCTTATTTCCCTGATAAGGGATGGAACCGTGTCCCCTGCATTGGAAGAGTGGAGTCTTAACCACTGGACCACCAGGGAAGTCTCAAGGCCTGATTCTTTTAGGGAGAATGCTGATGCTTTCAATGCTCATCTTGAATCACAGAGAGCATTCAATTTTAATCAGAATTATTTTCTACACCATCAAATATTAAGGGGTACGTTCACTTAAACACACCAAGTATAGGAGAGGGAAAGGATGAGTAAGCTGCACACAGGAAGTCAGTATTTGGAACCCAATATTTAATTTTTTTTTTTTTAATGTGAAGAACACTGGCCAGAGGGGGGAAATGGTGTTTAATTTTCCGTAATTTTCCACCACAGTGAGTGTGCCAGACTACGTCTTTGAATTCTTACTCGGTCTTTGAAAGAGAGTATTAACAGATTCAAGAAGTAAACAACAACAACAAAATTCAGATTTGGAAAAAGAATAGGTATGTAAAAATACATCTCAAATGGGTCCAGGTAAGTCAGTAAGAAGCCTGGAGAGAGTACAAGTAAAATAAAAAGCCAGCACAGTTTCAGGGCTGAAGCCGTGAGAAAAATCACATCAATTATTAAAGCAATCCTTTATTTGGCACTGGGCAGATCTAGCTGAGCTTCCCCTTTGGACTCCAAAGCGTGAAAAGGATGACAGAATCCAGATGATGGTCACAAAACATTCGTGTATACGGAAAACATTCTATAAGGAAAGGAATGTGGATCATCCAGTTTGATGGTAAAGAATTTAAAAAACAGAATCAAGATCCTCAAAATACATTCCACACATACTTATCAGATCTCTGTTACACTGTCTTGCCCATAAGTTTCCGATTAGAGGGAGTGGTTTTAGTTTCTCTGAGGTGTGGCTCTGCTGGAGGCCTGGGTGCAGATGCGGGTAAGGGGAAAGGGCACTGGAGGAGTCAGGAGCCCTGCTCTCCAATCCTGGTCTCCCTGAGCTCTCCGGGCGTCGCCGTCCAGCTAGTAGTCAGTGCTCAGGGGTCACGCCCATCTAAGAACCAAGGAGCTGTGAAACACCATTTCCCCCCTCTGGGCAGTGGTCTTCACATTAAAAAAAAAAAAAAAGGCAAGGGTTCTCTCCTGTTACATGGCCTTATTTCCCAGGAACATTTCCCTCCAGATTCTTTCTAGCCTTCCCTCAAAAGATTCTTATCACAGGAAGAGTGATTAAATGTGACAAATTTAAAGGGGGGAAATTGCACACATATGCATGGTCTTTGGAAGCACTACGTGAAAACCATACATACGAAATCCCTATTAAAGATGCCCTTGTCAATTCTGTATTCCAAAGAAGAAATGTAAAAACCATACTCACTGTTCCTTCATTTCTACATAGTCTTCTTCATCATGCTTTGCCAGGTCAGTTTCGCTAGCATCCTCAGTGTCTGTGTAAAAAATTAGGCAAGATTTGTTAAAATCGTAATTCGTAGAGTTGGTATCACCTGACACAGTGACACTTCACAAACTTCTATAAAATGAATTTATACTCAATGCAGGCCATCAATGAAAAATATTACATCTAATTACTTCAGAAAAGAAAACGCCATTTCCAACTTGTACACAGCCAGATTTATCCAAAGAGCCTGCCTTTATCTGAAGTGCAGCCAGAGAACAGAGTGCATAAGACACAGGTGGTCACAGTCAAGGCTGCAACTTCAGAAGGAACAACGCTGGCAGTTCAGTTAAAGGGTATGTGGGTGTTAAGACTGGAAAACTACAGGCAGCAAGCCCTGCTCACTACTCCTAAACAACCTAATATGTACATTCTCTTCTGGTAAATGCCAGTTTGAACCCCTAAAGGATTTTACATCATATATACAAAGGAGAATCCAAAACAATTAAAGGAACTCTAATAACCGAAATATTTTCAAAGGGAGAGGGAACAAGACAAGAAGATCAAACAGAAACTGTTTCAGAACACTTTAAACATTGTTTTTAATTTTTTTAACATCTTTATTGGAGTATAAATGCTTTAAAATGTTGTGTTACTTTCTGCTGTATAACAAAGTGAATCAGCTATACATATACATATATCCCCATATCCCCTCCCTCATGTGTCTCCCTCCCACCCTCCCTATCCCACCCCTCTGGGTGGTCACAAATCACCGAGCTGATCTCCCTACGCTATGCGGCTGCTTCCCACTAGCTATTTTACATTTGGTAGTGTATATATGTCCATGCCACTCTCTCACTTCGTCCCAGCTTACCCTTCCCCCTCCCCGTGTCCTCAAGTCCATCCTCTACGTAAACATTGTTTTTAGAATAAGCAAACGGCTGGAGTGTCTACCTAACTTCAACAGTCCTACTTGAGGGGGGGGAACAAAAATCAATTTTTGCTTCACTACTCCCCCTTGTGGGCATTAAAAAACAGTACAAGTGATTCACATTCAAATTCTCTGGTTAAGCCTTGTCTTCAAATGTAGTTTAACCAGATTGTAATTCATTTCTTCAATTTTGTATCTTCACATACATATGACTTTTTTTTTTTTTTTGCAGTACGCAGGCCTCTCACTGTTGTGGCCTCTCCCGTTGTGGAGCACAGGCTCCGGATTCGCAGGCTCAGCGGCCATGGCTCACGGGCCCAGCCGCTCCGCGGCATGTGGGATCTTCCCGGACCGGGGCACGAACCCGTGTCCCCTGCATAGGCAGGCGGACTCCCAACCACTGCGCCACCAGGGAAGCCCACAGCTGACTTTTTAAAGGTTGTTGCAGACTCAATCCTCCACCTACCTTTCCCCCTCCTTCAGTGAAGAAGCCGACCCAGAGCAGTCACGTGCCAGCCAGCCACAGTACTTGGCACTTGGGGAACTGAGATGAATAAAACATACTCCTGATTCCAAACAGCTGGCCTAGCTTTTATTCCACGGCCCTATTTTGTTCACCCATATGTTCATCTCTTTTTATCTCCTCTTTTCTTCTCTCTCGCCCTTTCGTGTTTCCTCATCTTTCTCCTCCTGCAGCCAGCTCCTTCCTCCATTCCAGTGTTCCTCAAACTTACCAAGCTTATAAAGCCCAGTTTGAAAAGCCAGGCTCTCAGAGGCAGTAATCATAATGTAAAGAGTGTGGAACTGAAAACACAACAGCTGAGGACCATTAAGCAAATCCCTATCTCCCACCCCCCAACCCCGTGCCTGTTTCCCCAATGGTGAAAACTTGAGTATTAGACCAAGGACCAAGCCACATGCTTTACGCCTATATCTCATTTTATTCTCGCACCTACGCTAGTAAGTAGGTACTACTGACAGCCTCACTGCAGTTGGCGAAACTGGGGCTCGGCAAGCTAAGTATTATAAATTGTCTAATATTAAGCTGGGTTCAGTGAGCCAAATTTACACCTAATTCGATTTGCCTGGTTCCAGCCCTCGTACTTTTAACCAACCTGTCCCGCACTGCCCAAAGTAGGGCTGACTTAAGCATTTCCCCGGGGTAGGGGGCGAGAGGCACCTTGGTAACTAGAAAGCTAAACCGGGCTTTGCTCTGAGCCTCTCAGGAACTAAATAGAGAGGAGTACTCCGTGGACCCAATGAATGGCTTTCTCATTCCAACCAGTGAAGACCTGAGGTTCAGAGACAGCTGGGGGAAGAGGGGCAGAATCTTAAAGGGACCTAGAGCTCTGACAACAGCTTCTTAAGGCCCTTCTCCGCATAACTGTAGGGATAAAACGTCCTCAGGGCTTCGCCTTCCACAGCACCTGTCGGGATAACTTCCGGGAGCCGCGCTCCTCCCGGCGGCCCCTCTAGCCGCCCCCAAACCCCAGAGGTCGCCCCGCCCCTCTCCCAGGCAGCCCCACCCCCTCCCACTGCTGTCCCATCCCCGCCCGGGGTTGTCCGGCCCGCGGGAAAACGTACCTTCGTCCGACTCGCGGCCCCGGCAGCTGCGCTCGTCATCCTCGGCGCTCTCCAGCTCTTCGTCCTCCTCGGGGTAGTACTCCGGAGCCGGCGGCGCTCCAGCTGGGGCCGGAGCTGGAGCTAACAGCCCCGCAGCACTCATGTCGCCTCTGCCCGCAGCTGAGCGTGCCACCCGGGATCCGCGGCCGCGCGCCCTGCGGACTCCACGTCCGCGAGGCAGCGCCCGAGGGAGCTGCCAACTCGAAGAGCCGGAGCCGCAGCTACCCGTTCCCTGTCTTCGCCAAGCTCCGCCCCGCGCGCTCGCTCTCGGCAACGGGGACCTCGCGCCGGCGGCGACTTCCGGGTCGGGAGCTGCCCGAGGACCGCCTGACTCTGCTATCCTAGAGGGAGTAGAGAGGCCGCCTGACGCCCCCTTCGCCTTAACCCCATCTCCTTCATCGCCGTCTTTAAAATCCTCAACGGGTAGCGGAGAAAGGCGGAGACAGGCTCTCTGGAGTTAGGCAAATCCTTGGGTAGGCCCAACCGCGGCAAGGACCCCGAAGCTCAGAGGCCACTTCCGAAAACAGCCGCTAGGCGCCGCCTGGAGCCAAAACTAAAGAGGTTGTTTTTTTTTAAGGGACTTGGGAGGCAGAAGATTTGAAGGGCTCTTGGCAGGTGGAGGTGGTCTCTTTAATTTAAACAGGTGAACGACATGAACCATCCCATTTATAGGTCGGGAAACCTAGACATTTAGAGTTCGTGTAATCATCCCGAAGAAAAGGAGCGTGGCTCCTCCCCTGACTGATGAGAGCTTTGTTAAGAACTAAAATAAAAACGAGGATGCTAATACTCCATCCTGGGGTCAGCATAACTGTATTTTCCCAGTCTGTGGGAGTCCTTTCTTTTTGTGTAGGTTTGTTCAATACGGTATTATCCCGACTTTACAGATAAGAAAAGAGTTGTCAATTGCCTTTAAAAAAAAAAAAAAAAGCGTCCAGGCTGCCTTGTTTAGACTCTCAGACCCAGGTCCTCTACAGTACAGCTGCCTCATATTTCTCAGAATATAAATTTTTTAAAAGGTGGTTTTCCCCAATCCAATAACTTGCTAACCAACTCTCAACTGAGCAAGTGGAACATTTGCCTGCAGAAAGTTAATTAGGCTCAGGAAAGGAAGGTGCTAGCTGGTAACTTGGAAAACAAGAGAGTTGAATATCTGCATGAATTAATTTGGGTGATTATCTCTGAGTAGAAGGGGACACGGTGTTATAAGCTTTGCTTAATGAACAAATTGAGGATGTCCTTTGTCTTGGTGTGTGTAGCAAGAAAAGGGATAAGAGGGCCCAGAGATGGTTAATGGTTTGTCCAAAGTAACCCTACTCTTTACGTTGCATCCAAGTCTCCATAGAAAAACAAAAAGTAACGTACAAGCAGTAAACTTGAACACAGATGTAAAAGCCAGACTGGAACCCAGTATTCTCATTCTCAGATCCTTTGTGACCAAATTTATCTCTGAATTGGCCCCCACAGAGTCTCCTCAAAGTGAAAAAATATATTCTCATCCCGTTTATTTTAACATTTCTTATTTTCTACCTTGTTGTAATTAAAATCTTGCCTGTACTTGTGAGGGATTCTTCCTCCCAACAAAACTCAAGAATTTTCAGAATGGAATGCTGCAATGCTAAATAAGAGGCATTCTCATGGCTCCCTGTGGGTCCACCGTCAACATTTAAACTAGAATTTCAAAGCTATCTCTTGTCCAAAGGATGAAGTCATTTTCTTTATGCTGTTAGGTCACGTCTAAATTATTTGTAATTGACTATCTTGACCAACTTGCGTTTCCATCAATAGCAATAATCATAGACCAAACCAAGCACCAACATTTTAAAAATGAGAGTTCATCAATACAATGATATATCGATTTTTAAAAAAAAGAGTTGATATCATTGCTAATTGGTTTCCTTTCAAGACACTGGCATTTTTATCTTGCTTACATTTTGTCTTCTTTTTAAAAAATATTTATTTATTTATTTGGTTGCACAGGGTCTTAGTTGCGGCACATGGGCTCTTTAGTTGTGGCATGCGAACTCTTAGTTGCAGCATGCACGTCGGATCTAGTTCCCTGACCAGGGATCGAACCCGGGCCCCCTGCTTGTGAGCATGGAGTCTTATCCACTGAGCCACCAGGGAAGTCCCACATCTTGTCTTCTTGGCTGCAAATAACATCTGTTAATGATCATGCATTTTTTTATATGACTAGACAGAACTGAATACTTGCATTGTGAAAATCTACCCCATTTCTTCTGTCCATATTGCAACTGGTAGCATCAACACTCAGTAAAGGATGAGGACCTAGTCAAAAAAATTCTCTCATGACTTTAGTCTTACCCAACTTTTATAGTTGTCTAATATGATTTTGGACAGTCTGTAAAAATCAAGTTCCCTTAAAACCAAGTACCCTTTTTACCACCTTAAAATCACTCTACATCCCTTCCCAAAATGGCACTCAGTCACATCGCTCAGGAGACATCTACATCCAAATTCATTTTAGAGGAAGTACTGCCAGCACCCTTCTACAGGCCCTCTCTACATACCCTAACACTCAAATCTTAAAGGGGAGCATCTTAATTGGAATGGGTATGATTTTAAAACACTAGGAAAAACATGAATAGTGTTTAGAACACAAATTTTGTTAGCAGGAGTTAAAAAAGAGTTAATGATGGAAAGTTTTCTAAGAGCTAAGTCCTGCATACATCTGACAATGCTTAGGAACAAACTGTGTTCCTGAAGTGAAACAATGTCTTCACAAAGTTCATAAACTTTAGGATTTAGGGGTGAAGGTAGCAGTTTTCAGTTTCCAGTATTGATTTAATCAACATATCCAGTTTCACAAAAAATATATAAAGAATGGCTCCGAGTTAACACCATGCACTTTCACCCCTGGCAAGCTCCATCTTGCAGCTTGGATCAAGATGGGTCTCTGGTTATCACGAGTTGCACTTGGGTCAAAGTTCATTATACTTTGGCCGCTAGTTCCCACAAAATCATTAAAATCATTTCCTGTGGTCCTGAAAAAGAATATGTTGAACAGGCTTACTGAAGCCTTGCTAAAGCTAACAAGGGTTCCCCTACCACACAGTTCCTGTTCCTACTTGTCAAAATGATTATAACCCACAAAGTGAGTACTTCTTAAGTTTTGTCCTTGTACCTGTCAAAATGTGCCCCGTCAGTGTTGAATGCCTAAGTGTGCTGAGTATGCATCTAGTACATAGATTTTTTTCCCCCAACAGCATCAAACTAACGTCTCTTGAACGCAGTGCAAGTAAGGGCAACTCCCTTGCCAAAGATATAAAAGACTTTAAATCCAGGAAATTTACAAGTCCTGAGTAAATAAATGCCATTATTAATTTATGGCAGAATTACTTAGAAAGCTGTGCCAGGTCTAACGGGGGAATGGGGACCTCAAAGGCTCTAACATGGTGGTCCCAGGGAGTCCCAGAGGGCCTCGGCCTCTGGGAGTCTCCCAAGAAAAGTAAAGGCTCAGTGAGGAGTGCCATGAACTTTGACCCCACCTCAGCACAAACAAGGCAGACCGCACCCGAGGCGGGCCAGTGGGTAACTGAAGTTGCAAGCTCTTCCGCATCTGAGGAAACCCCGCCCCGTCCCGCACCGCCCACCTTCAACTTCGCCAATCCTCGGGCGCCATCGACAGCTCGGCGTCCCAGGCACCTCCAATCAAGTACCTATATCCGGCCCCAGGTCTGCTCCCCACGATCAGGGAAGGTCAGTAGAGAGCCTATCGGAGCCTGGCTGGGGGCGTGGTCGGGGGCAGGGGGCGGGCGGGCTGGGACGGCGGGGCGGAGCGCGCTCGGCGCAATCGGGTGCGATTGGCCACCCCTGGCAGGAGCCGCACCTCGGACAGCAGCAGCGGCGGCCGCGGGAGGGTCCGTGTGGCTCCCGGTGGTGGCGGCGGCGGCTGTGGGGACCTGCGTGAGAGAGCGGGACCCGACGCGGAGACCGCGGGCGGAGGTTCCGCGCGGCCGGACCCGACACTCAACGACTGGACCCGGGGATCCACCGGGGAACAAGCGGCAGAAGAGCGACTCGGTAACAAGTGTGGGAGAGGAAGCGGCGGCGGCGACTCCGGGCCCGGGGTGGTGACAGCAGGTCTGAGGTGAGAGCACCGGGGCGCGGAGAGGTGACAGAATGAGTCGGGGCGAGGGGACCCAGGGCGGAGTGGGGTCGGCGAGGACCCGAGTGAGGGGAGTTCCGGGAGTGGGTTTGACAGTCTGGACTGTGGAGAGGAGATCCCCAGAGGGGCCGGCCCCGCGGGTCTGAGAGGGGGACCCCGAGAGGACTTGGGACAGAGCGGGTGTGAAGGGAGGGGACCCCCAGAAGGGCTAGAAAAGTGGGTCTGAAGAGGCACCCCCAGAGGAGCCAGGACAGTGGTTCTCAAGGGAGGGTACCCTGAAATGGGCAAGGACAGCGGCTCTCAGCGGCAAGGGGACCCCGAGAGGGCTTGGGACAGCAGGTGTGTTGGGGGACCCCGAGAGGGGCTGGAACAGCGACTGTGACGGGGGACCCCGCGGGGGCTGGGGACCCGGGTCTGAGCGGGGACCCGGGGGGCGTGCGGTGGAGGCGCGGCCCCCCCCCGCCTGGGTGAGGAGAGGGGGAGTGGGTCCGGGTCGCGGCGCCGGGTGAGTCGGGACAGCCGGCCGCCGCTCCCCGGGTGCACTCAGCCGAGCTTCCTAAGAGCGGAGTGGGAGACGGGGGATCGCCTGAGCCCCCGTGACTCTGTGGGTGACTCTAAGGAAAGGGGATTATGTAATGAGACATCTTCTAGGAGAACGCGCAGGCTGGAGGGTCTGGCCGAAGCGCGGGGATCTTGGAAAGGGCAGGAGCGAGGGGCTGGGGACCTCTTCTCACTGGCCCCCTGGCTTCCCGTTTGTTTCTCCGAGTTGGGCTTGGATGCCTTGAAAGTGAGGGGCTTCCTGACCTCGATAGCTTCATCAGGATGAAAAAGTTGGAGAGGACTTCTTTAACTCACCGCAAACCGAGTGGAAAGGGAAAGGGACCCTTTTGGAGATGCAGGTTTTGGGTTAATTAGGCTGTTGATTTTGATAGACCCTGTCTTTTTCACTTCGGCTCAGCGGAGAGCCTCAGAAAGTTTTTCAGGTTCGGCAGCATGTCCGTATCAGTGTTTACAATGCAGACTCAAAGGAACTATATACTAAGTTGGACTGTTTATCTTTGATGTGTTGGAAAGATAGTTGGAAGATCAAACTAAATTTTGAAAAGAGGTTTTGGAGTCGCCAAACTAACAGCACTTTCCAATTGGATTTCTAATTCTAAAAGCTACCAGGACTGAGTTTTAGACATAATTCCAGGACAGGCTAAGGATAGAGATAAGCCTATTTAAACCGGACACCGTACACGCTGGTGGGAGGCAAGTGTGTGTCTATTAAAATGCTGAAACGAATAGTGGAAAGCGATAGAGGGTGGGAATTGGGGGGCAGCCTCCTACTTTGACGGATATGAACATTAAACTAATGACGAGGCTAGTTGTTTGGAATACTTAGGATATGTTAATACCGCCCCGACTACTTCTCGAATGTTCTCTTGAATGCACACGCTTTGTTATGGTTGCACCCGGCAGTTTTGCATTTGAATGTTTTAACCTCTTTTTCTCTGTGTGTTGCTTCTCCTCACCCAGTATTGTTGCGACGAGCTTCTTTTTCATAGAAGCAGACTTAGAAAATGATGGTTTGGGGGAAATATTAGGGAATGTAATTATTCTATCCTTTTGCAGTTATTTAGATATCTTCTTTGTTTCAGGTTTAGAATAATGTCTTATTGGAAGCCTTTGCCCATGTTCAGTAATGGGCAACTAAGAGGAAGAAAGGAATGCTGTACTGTTTTCCAAAGACATAATGTAGAAGGCTTACAGAGAACTGCCTATTTAAATCCAAGACAAAAATTACTGAAGACATCTTACATCAGGGTGATAATAAGTAGAGGGAATGTGTCATTTGAGGATTCTTATTTGATATTACCTGATGCAGAACAGTTTTTATATGGTTTCAGAGAGCATGGAGCTTGGTGTGGTTATGAAAATTCCACCAACTAGACGTCCTCCCCTAAGAAACAGAAGTTATGGAGGTGAGGGGAACAACAGTAAATACACAAATACAAATTTAAAATATGAGACACTATATTTAAGATGTATTAAGTGTAACTTCTTTTACATTAAATTTATTTTTCCAGAACCCTAGGTAGAATTCAAGTAAAAGTAAGGTCAGCTAACTCAAGAGGGTTATTTACAAGGGGCATGTATTCCTTATGTAGGGCATGTAACCTAGGAGATGGTCTTTGGAAGGATTGGGAATCTCAGTAACAGTAATTCTGCAAAGTAATAGAAATGTTTAAATGTTTGAGCAGATAAGCTCTTGCATCGTGCTTGTTAGCTCATTTCTGTCTGGTGCAAATGAAAAGTATCATTGTAATAGAGTTTTTAGTGATAGGAAGGGTCTATAGTAACTATTCCCAGGGACGGGGTGGGGGTGGCGGGTAGGTTAGGAGGGTAGGAATTCTGTGGGAATTTATTTTCATTTGTTTCACAAAATAAAACTACACTTTGAGAAGCTATTAATATGTAAGTTAGTTACACCTATGCTCATTTTAACTCTTTTCTTTTCAATTGAAAGATATAATCAAAAGAAGAGTTAAGAAGGAGCCTTACACTTCCATATGAGCGGTTATAGCCACCGGAGAATGCAGGTTCTTTTTGGTGTAGAGTTCCTAAACTATCCTTAGTCTTAGTTTAGCAGGACGCAAGTAGTGCCCAGTAAATACAATAACCCACTTTATACTTTCTTTACCACTTGAGTCATATACAGTCAAACCATTGTAATCTCAGAGTCTACCTTGATATCTAACTTGGTTTAATGTTTAAGCCAACCTGAATAAAAGTTCTCATTGCTTGTCATTGTTCATACTTGTTGGCTTCAGTGGTATGAGAGAATGAATGAAAACTAACTATTGGTACTTTAGAGTCTGTTTATTTAGAGTTTATTTTAGAGCCATTAAAAGCATCTTTCCTTTATAGTCTTCTCTTCCAGTCTTTGTTTCTTCTCTCCTCCTAAAAAGAAAGCACACTGACAGACAGACAGAGGGAGAGCTTCCATCGAAAAGTACTTTGTGACTGTCCTAAGAGAAAACTTCTTTTCAATCTTCAGTGAGAGATTCCCCTCAATCAGAGAGGATAGTTTTGAATTAGTAATTTTGAGTTATGGGATAATATACAGTTTAGTTTTGTGATTATTTAATTATAACATCCATTTAATTGGTTACTTTGTCATTTGTAAGGATACATTAAAAGTTTGTTACTATTCTTAAATTCAGAGTGACCTTAGTAAAAAAAAATTAATGTCTAACTAATTATGGATTAGATGTGTTGAATATATGGGCCAAAACGTGATGTAACTCATTTACAAGCTATGGGCAACCAAGTTAAAAACAAGTATTCAGAATTCTTATGATAGTAGGAATTAAATTGATAAATTTTATCATTCCAGGCACATGTTATTAAAGTTACCTAAATACTTTCTCTTTTTTTTTGCGGTACGCGGGCCTCTCACTGTTGTGGCCTCTCCCGTTGCGGAGCACAGGCTCTGGACTCGCAGGCTCAGCGGCCATGGCTCACGGGCCCAGCCACTCCGCGGCATGCGGGATCCTCCCGGACCGGGGCAAGAACCCCTGTCCCCTGCATCGGCAGACGGACCCCCAACCACTGCGCTACCAGGGAAGCCCTACCTAAATACTTTATAAACCAACCTAATGCATTTTTTTCTGCCTGACCTGAGATTTGTTAGAGACTTTGGAGTATATTTAAAGTCTTTGTAAATTATTTCTATTTTACAACAGAATGACATAGGAGTCAGTTTTTTGATTTAACACAGATCTGCTCCTAACCATGGTCTATCTCACAAATACACGTTTATCACCCCCAGAGTGAGTGAGAAAAGGAAGATGCCTTGGAATAAACATTTTACACCTAGCAAAACCTACTCCCATGTGGCCCATGTGGCTTTAGCTCCTAACCCTAGGAATTGACATGCTGGTGTCTAATGTTTGGGGCCCTATCACCTCACCCCTGGCCTCAGTGAAAATGATGGATACCAAAATCAACCCCATATTTGTTATGCTTATTATTTTAGTCAATTATCAAAGTACTCATTGGAAGACTTCAATTTTACTTCTTTCCACTATTTTTGATGGACAACGGGATAACCTTTTACTTCCAAATCAAACTAGGACTCTGTGCAGTATTTTTATATGTGTCACTTTCTGTCTAATAACACTGGCTTTGGTCCATAGCAATCAAGGCTTATGACAATTCAAATACATTTTATTTACGCATTACAATAGATGGCACTAATCAAGGAAGAATGCTCTTAAATAAAGTAATAACCTCATTAGTCTTGGGAGTAGGCATACAAAACAGAATTGGAGTTCATGGCCAATTTTCCATTCTATTCTGAACATAGCCTTTACTTTTTGAAGGCTTTGTGTGTAAATACACAAATATTTCCCCAAACCACATAAATATAGTTTTTAGCTGATCTGGGTCAAGACTTAATAGCAGAGATACAAAATTACATTATGCTTCACGTACCTTTATGCGTCCCGTGTCTCTTGTGAAAATTTCTCTTCTGTCACTGTATACCAGTTCCTTGTTTACATGTGTTTTTCTTTCACAAATTTGTGAGCATGTTGAGGTTAGAGATGGTCTTGATCATCTTTGCATCCCCATGCCAAGTATAGTACCAGGCACAGAGTATGAGGGATGCTCACTAGATGTCAACTGAATGAGTGAATGAATTAATAATCAGCAAATTAGTAGATTATATTTATGTTCACATTGTTTCTTTTTTTTTTAGAATTTTATTTATTTTTTATACAGCAAGTTCTTATTAGTCATCAGTTTTATACACATCAGTGTATACATGTCAATCCCAATCGCCCAGTTCATTACACCACCACCCCCACCCCCACACAGCTTTCCCCCCTTGGTGTCCATATGTTTGTTCTCTACATCTGTGTCTCAATTTCTGCCCTGCAAACCGGTCCATCTGTACCATTTTTCTAGGTTCCACATATATGCTTTAATACACGGTATTGGTTTTTCTCTTTCTGACTTCACTCTGTATGACAGTCTCTAGATCCATCCACGTCTCAACAAATAACCCAATTTCGTTCCCTTTTATGGCTGAGTAATATTCCGTTGTATATATGTACCACAACTTCTTTAACCATTCGTCTGTTGATGGGCACTTAGGTTGCTTCCATGACCTAGCTGTTGTAAATAGTGCTGCAATGAACATTGCAGTGCATGTGTCTTTTTGAATTATGGTTTTCTCTGGGTATACGCCCAATAGTGGGCTTGCTGGATCATATGGTAATTCTATTTTTAGTTTTTTAAGGAACCTCCATACTGTTCTCCATAGTGGCTGTATCAATTTACATTCCTACCAACAGTGTAAGAGGGTTCCCATTTCTCCACACCCTCTCCAGTATTTGTTGTTTGTAGATTTTCTGATGATGCCCATTTGGACTGGTGTGAGGTGATACCTCATTGTAGTTTTGATTTGCATTTCTCTAATAATTAGTGATATTGAGCAGCTTTTCATGTGCTTCTTGGCCATCTATATGTCTTCTTTGCAGAAATGTCTATTTAGGTCTTCTGCCCATTTTTGGATTGGGTTGTTTGTTTTTTTAATATTGAGCTGCATGAGCTGTTTATATATTTTGGAGATTAATCCTTTGTCCATTGATTTGTTTGCAAATATTTTTTCCCATTCTGAGGGTTGTCTTTTTGTCTTGTTTATGGTTTCCTTTGCTGTGCAAAAGCTTTGAAGTTTCATTAGGTCCCATTTGTTTATTTTTGTTTTTATTTCCATTACTCTAGGAGGTAGATCAAAAAGGATCTTACTGTAATATATGTCAAAGAGTGTTCTGCCTATGTTTTCCTCTGAGAGTTTTATACTGTCCGGTCTTACATTGAGGTCTCTAATCCATTTTAGGTTTATTTTTGTGTATGGTGTTAGGGAGTGTTCTAATTTCATTCTTTTACATGTAGCTGTCCTGTTTTCCCAGCACCACTTATTGAAGAGACTGTCTTTTCTCCATTATGTACCCTTGCCCGCTTTGTCATAGATTAGCTGACCATAGGTGTGTGGGTTTATATCTGGACTTTCTATCTTGTTCCATTGATCTATATTTCTGTTTTTTGTGCCAGTACTGTATTGTCTTGATTACTGTAGCTTTGTAGTATAGTCTGAAGTCAGGGGATCTGATTCCTCCAGCTCTGCTTTTTTCCCTCAAGACTGCTTTGGCTCTTTGGGGTCTTTTGTATCTCCATACAAATTTTAAGATTTTTGGGTTTTTTTTGTTCTAGTTCTGTAAAAAATGCCATTGGTGGGCTTCCCTGGTGGCGCAGTGGTTGAGAGTCCGCCTGCCAATGCAGGGGACACAGGTTCGTGCCCCAGTCTGGGAAGATCCCACATGCCATGGAGCGTCTGGGCCCGTGAACCATGGCCACTGAGCCTACGTGTCCGGAGCCTGTGCTCCACAACAGGAGAGGCCACAACAGTGAAAGGCCCGTGTACCACGAAAAAAAAAAAAAAAAAAAATGCCATTGGTAATTTGATAGGGATTGCATTGAATCTGTAGATTGCTTTGAGTAGTATAATTGTTTTCACAGTGTTGATTCTTCCAGTCCAAGAACATGGTATATCTCTCCATCTGTTGATATCATCTTTAATTTCTTTCATCAGTGTCTTATAGTTTTCTGCATACAGGTTTTTTGTCTCCCTAGGTAGGTTTATTCGTAGGTATTTTATTCTTTTTGTTGCAGTGGTAAATGGGGGTGTTTCCTTAATTCCTCTTTCAGATTTTTCATCATTAGTATATAGGAATGCAAGAGATTTCTGTGCATTAATTTTGTATCCTACAACTTTACCAAGTTCATTGATTAACTCTAGTAGTTTTGTGGTGGCATCTTTAGGATTATCTATGTATAGTATCATGTCATCTGCAAATAGTGACAGTTTTACTTCTTCTTTTCCAATTTGTATTCCTTTTATTTCTTTTTCTCCTCTGATTGCCATGGCTAGGAGTTCCAAAACTATGTTGAATAATAGTGGTGAGAGTGGACATTCTTGTCTTGTTCCTGATCTTAGAGGAAATGCTTTCAGTTTTTCACCATTGAGAATGTTGTTGGCTGTGGGTTTGTCGTATATGGCCTTTATTATGTTGATGTAGGTTCCCTCTATGCCCACTTTCTGGAGAGCTTTCATCATAAATGGGTGTTGAATTTTGTCAAAAGCTTTTTCTGCATCTATTGAGATGATCATATGGTTTTTATTCTTCAATTTGTTAGTATGGTGTATCACATTGTTTGATTTGCGTATATTGAAGAATCCTTGCATCCCTGGGATAAATCCCACTTGGTCATGGTGTATGATCCTTTTAATGTGTCGTTGGATTCTGTTTGCTAGTATTTTGTTGAGGATTTTTGCATCTATATTCATCAGTGATATTGGTCTGTAATTTTCATTTTTTGTAGTATCTTTGTCTGGTTTTGGTATCAGGGTGATGGTGGCCTCATAGAATGAGTTTGGGAGTGTTCCTTCCTCTGCAATTTTTTGGAAGAATTTGAGAAGGATGGGTGTTAGCTCTTCTGTAAATGTTTGATAGAATTCACCTGTGAAGCCATCTGGTCCTGGACTTTTGTTTGTTGGAAGATTTTTCATCACAGTTTCAATTTCATTATTTGTGATTGGTCTGTTCATATTTTCTATTTCTTCCTGGTTCCGTCTTGGAAGGTTATACTTTTCTAAGAATTTGTCCATTTCTTCCAGGTTGTCCATTTTATTGGCATTCTGTTGCTTGTAGTAGTCTCTTAGGATGCTTTGTATTTCTGCAGTGTCTGTTGTAACTTCTCCTTTTTCATTTCTAATTTTATTCATTTGAGTCCTCTCCCTCTTTTTCTTGATGAGTCTGGCTAATGGTTTATCAATTTTGTTTATCTTCTCAAAGAACCAGCTTTTAGTTTTATTGATCTTTGCTATTGTTTTCTTTGTTTGTATTTCATTTATTTCTGCTCTGATCTTTGTTATTTCTTTCCTTCTGCTAACTTTGGGTTTTGTTTGTTCTTCTTTCTCTAGTTCCTTTAGGTGTAAGGTTAGATTGTTTATTTGAGATTTTTCTTGTTTCTTGAGGTAGGCTTGTATAGCTATAAACTTCCTTCTTAGAACTGCTTTTGCTGCATCCCGTAGGTTTTGGATTGTCGTGTTTTCATTGTCATTTGTCTCTAGGTATTTTTTGATTTCTTCAGTAATCTCTTGGTTATTTAGGAACGTATTGTTTAGCCTCCATGTGTTTGTGTTTTTCACATTTTTTTTCCTTGTAATTGTTTTCCAGTCTCATATCATTGTGGTCAGAATAAATGCCTGATATGATTTTAATTTTCTTAAATTTACTGAGGCTTGATTTGTGACCCAAGATGTTATCTATCCTGGAGAATGTTCCGTGCGCACTTGAGAAGAAAGTGTAATCTGCTGTTTTTGGATAGAATGTCCTATAAATATCAATTAAATCTATCTGGTCTATTGTGTCATTTAAAGATTCTGTTTCCTTGTTTATTTTCATGTTGGATGATCTGTCCACTGGTGTAAGTGAGGTGTTAAAGTCTCCCACTATTATTGTTTTATTCTGAATTTCCTCTTTTATAGCTGTTAGTAGTTACCTTCTGTATTGAGGTGCTCCTATGTTGGGTGCTTATATATTTATAATTGTTATATCTTCCTCTTGGATTGATCCCTTGATCATTATGTAGTGTCCTCCCTTAACTCTTATAGTATTCTTTATTTTAAAGTCTATTTTATCTGATATGAGTATTGCTACTCCAGCTTTCTTTTGATTTCCATTTGCATGGAATATCTTTTTCCATCCTCTCACTTTCAGTCTGTATGTGTCCCTAGGTCTGAAGTGGGTCTCTTGTAGACAGCATATATATGGGTCTTGTTTTTGTATCCATTCAGCAAGCCTGTGTCTTTTGGTTGGAGTATTTAATCCATTCACGTTTAAGGTAATTATTGATATGTATGTTCCTATTACCATTTTCTTAATTGTTTTGGGTTTGTTTTTGTAGGTCCTTTTCTTCTCTTATGTTTCCTACTTAGAGAAGTTCCTTTAGCATTTGTTGTAGAGCTGGTTTGGTGGTACTGAATTCTCTTAGCTTTTGATTCTCTGTAAAGCTTTTGATTTCTCCATCGAATCTGAATGAGATCCTTGCCCAGCAGAGTAATCTTGGTTGTGGGTTCTTCCCTTTCATCACTTTAAGTATATCATGCCACTCCCTTCTGGCTTGTAGAGTTTCTGCTGAGAAATCAGCTGTTAACCTTATGGGAATTCCCTTGCATGTTATTTGTCGTTTTCCCTTGCTGCTTTCAATAATTTTTCTTTGTCTTTAACTTTTGCCAATTTTATTATTATGTGTCTTGACGTGTTTCTCCTTGGGTTTATCCTTTATGGGACTCTCTGAGCTTCCTGGACTTGGGTGGCTATTTCCTTTCCCATGTTAGGGAAGTTTTTGACTATAATCTCTTCAAATATTTTCTCAGGTCCTTTCTCACTCTCTTCTCCTTCTGGGACCCCTATAATGCGAATGTTGTTGCATTTAATGTTGTCCCAGAGGTCTCTTAGGCTGTCTTCATTTCTTTTCATTCTTTTTTCTTTATTCTGTTCTTCAGCAGTGAATTCCACCATTCTGTCTTCCAGGTCACTTATCCATTCTTCTGCCTCAGTTATTCTGCTGTTGATTCCTTCTAGTGTATTTTTCATTCCAGTTTTTGTATTGTTCATCTCTGTTTCTTTGTTCTTTAATTCTTCTAGGTCTTTGTTAAACATCTCTTGTATCTTCTCGATCTTTGCCTCCATTCTTTTTCCGAGGTCCTGGATCATCTTCACTATCATTATTCTGAATTCTTTTTCTGGAAGGTTGCCTATCTCCACTTCATTTAGTTGTTTTTCTGGGATTTTATCTTGTTCCTTCATCTGGTACATAGCCTTCTGCCTTTTCATCTTGTGTATCTTTCTGTGAATGTGGTTTTTGTTCCACAGGCTGCAGGATTGTAGTTCTTCTTGCTTCTGCTGTCTGCCCTCTGGTGGATGAGGCTATCTAAGAGGTTTGTGCAAGTTTCCTGATGGGAGGCACTGGTGTTGGGTAGGGCTGGGTGTTGCTTTGGTGGGCAGAGCTCAGTAAAACTTTAATCCACTTGACTGATGATGGGGTGGGCTGGGTTCCCTCCCTGTTGGTTGTTTGGCCTGAGGCAACCCAACACTGCTGCCTACCTGCGGTCTTTGGTGGTGCTAATGGCGGATTCTTGGAGGGCTCACGCCAAGGAGTACTTCCGAGAACTGCTGCTGCCAGTGTCCTTGTCCTCAGGGTGAGCCACAGCCACCCACCGCCTCTGCAGGAGACCCTTCAACCCTAGCAGGTAGGTCTGATTCAGTCTCCCCTGGGGTCACTGCTCCTTCCCCTGGGTCCCGATGTGCACACTACTTTGTATGTGCCCTCCAAGAGCAGAGTCTCTGTTTCCCCCAGTCCTGTCAGAGTACTGCAATCAAATCCCTCTAGCCTTCAAAGTCTGATTCTCTAGGAATTCCTCCTCCTGTTGCCAGACCCCCAGTTTGGGAAGCCTGACATGGGGCTCAGAACCTTCACTCCAGTGGGTCGGCTTCTGTGGTATAAATGTTCTCCAGTTTGTGAGTCACCCACCCAGCAGTTATGGGATTTGATTTTATTGTGATTGTGCCCCTCCTACCGTCTCTTTGTGGCTTCTCCTTTGTCTTTGGATGTGGGGTATCTTTTTTGGTGAGTTCAAGTGTCTTCATGTCGATGATTGTTCAGCAGTTAGTTGTGATTCTGGTGTTCTTGCAGGAGGGAGTGAGAGCATGTCCTTCTACTTGGCCATCTTGGTTCAGGCTCCCCACGCTTAGTTTCTTATCTTCACTGAGGGCTTTTAGTACATCAGAAGGGTGTTAAAAGAGTGATTCTGTTGGAACACAAGAACAAATGTTAGCATTATTTATCTGCCATGTAAGAAACAGCATGTTAGTGTGAATTGGAAAAGGAAAGGGCCTCAGGTTCAGAGAGACCTAGGCACCTATTTTCGCTTTGTCACTATGCCAGCTGGCTTATCCTTGTTAAGTTACTTAAGTCTTTAAAGCTGTCAATTCTCTCATCTATAAAATAAGAATACAGAACTCACAAGATTCTTATAAGGAATAAATGAAGCAATTTATGTAAAGCACCAAATGCAGTGATAAATGCATAGGAAGTGTTTAATAAGTGGTAGCTGCTTATTATTTTAATCACTTGAAATAATTTTTTAGTGCTGTTTTTTGCTCTACCCTCAGTATCTAATCACTTGCTGAATCCTACAGCTCCTGGCTCCAAAAAGAATAATTAAGAGATTCATACATAGGGAAACTGAGACTCAGTTAGGGTGAGTGACTTCCCAAGGCCATACAGACAGAGACAAACTTGACCACTGTGGCCTAGATCTGTTTTTTCAACTGAAGACACTTTTTACTTTATACCTCTTAAAGGTCCAAGAAAGAGCTAATGAGAGCCCTAATAATGGGCTAGGGAAGGACTGTGACAATTTTCCAGCCTCCTTCTTTTTCGTCCTTACTATATACACTGTTGCTCTCTTATTTCCCCCTAAGATACAGCTGTGATTTTGTCACTCCTGTGTTCAAAATCTTTAATACCCCTTGGCCTACTAAATTCAGTACAGATTTATCAACTGTTTGGGGGCTTTGGGATTCCTAGAGCCCCGTAATCTGTCTATACCTGTATCTATATATCTATGTCTGTCTCCTGTGCCCCGACCAGAACAGCCTGCTTACAGTTAACCACTTACTGATTTGCCACCTTCAGGTGTTTGTTCCTGCCATTTCTTTTCCCTAGAATGCCTTTCCTGTTCCTCATACTTCAGACCTTCTTTTTTTTTGGCTGTGCTGCGTGGCCCGCATGATCTTAGTTCCCTAACCAGGGGTGGAACCCAGGCCCTGGCAGTGAGAGTGCCAAGTCCTAACCACTGGACTGCCAGGGAATTCCCCAGACCTACTTTTAATGCCATCTTTCTTGGGCCCTTCTCTGATCATCTTTTTTGCTACTCTCTCCTTTAAATTCCCTAAGTACTTGCTTTGTGTATTTTCTTATTACACTAATATTCTCTGTGATCATACATTATAGGGTTTGTATTTGTCTGAGTCTTCCTAAATGTCCATCTTCTTGATTTTAAAAGGACGGTGTCTTACACATCTAACCAAGCGTCTTGTAACTAGTATCTGTTCAATAAATATTTGTCGAATCGCGTTAAATTTAAACACTTGTTTTAGGTTCAAAAATAATGTTTAAATATAATTATTGCTACCAGTGAAGATAACGGATAGTTCTTAAGTGAAGAACTTACTTCTGACCCTGACAGTTGGTAAATTGATGCCACTGGTAGCAAGTATTTGGAAACTTGTATGTCCACATTCAGCATGATAATATTCCCTGAAGTGGCCTTTGAGTGTTGGGGATTTGTTGTTTTGTTTCCTTAAGTGATGTTTTTATCTGTAAGAAATGGGTTCCAACCTCAGGTCTTTGGACGTCTGTTTACCTTCCTCTAGGTATTAGGAACAAATGAAATAAGATTTTCGGTCATTTGCAACAGAACGTGGTGTTCAGTTGAGTCAGAGATGGAGGCTGGGAGAGCTCTATTACCCTGGTCTTCCAAAGGGCAGTTCCTTACTTTGTGATACAAGCAACTTGCAACTGTGAACAAATAACCTTATTGTTATCCTTATCTTTCATATTGTTTTCTTCTCCATATTGGGGAGAGGACACCATTCTGACACACCAGATATTTTATATATGTCTTCATTTGTCTTATAGCCCTACAATAGAATTTGGACTCCATGAAAGCAGAGATTTTTTTAATTCATTGCTGTCTCCCCAACTCATAAAACAGTGCCTACCTAGCATGTAGTAGTTGCTCAATAGAGATTTATTGACTGACTAAATAGATGAATTTGGCTCTGGGAATTCCTCCAGTATGTTGGCTAAAAAGAAGGTTTCGTTATTTGAAACATAGGAAGTAAAATCCTAAGGAAATAAAGTATGTCTGGGAAGAGTAGAGTTTATCTGTGTATTTTATTCTCTGGGCTTTACTTTTTTTTTTCTGGAGCAGCCTTGAATTTAGTGTATTTTTGTTTTATTGAATACAAATAAAAGCCATTTCTACCACGACATCATACATCCAATATGACTGTGTCCCAGTCTGGCTACAGTCAAAGAAAGCTATGTTCATTGTAATAAAATCTAATGGAAGCTGCTAAAATGGCCCTTAGGCGGTAAAGGCTTGTAAGACCAAAATTATAACAAAATTCAGTACAGGGGCATTATCCCATTAAAAGCACTTCACTTGTTTTTCTTATATGCTGATATTAACCCTGAAAATTGGTCAAATCAAGCTCCTGATGTTAATTTGAGGTTATCAGTTTTCTGCATGTACAAGTAATTGGGTTTGAAATGTGTTTTAAGCCTGAATTAAAAGAACTTAGTCATTGGTGACTCATGGTGAGAAGTTTTTCCTTTTCCCTGCTGGAACATATGCCGCTGCCTCCAACCTGGCATTTTGCAAACATTGAAAACATAAAGAATTCTGATTTTATGTACTAGGTTCTGGAAAAATTCTTTTAACTTTAAGGTAGCATGGCCTTAATTACAGTGCTTTTTAGTAATAAGCACTACAATCGACCTTCCAAATTTCCATACAAATTTCTTTAGTCTCTGCCTTTATGGAAGTTTTCTCATTACATATGAAATAGTCCAAAGTCTACTACATGGTGTATGAATGACCACAGGGACTTTGTTTTGTTCATTACTGTGTTCCTAGAGCTTAGAACAGAGCTCTGCACAGAGAAAGCAATTAATACGTATTTGTTGAGTGAAGTCACATACCTTCCTAATAACAGTGCATCTTAGAAAAATCATGAAAGTATTGACATAAATTTTCTCCAGCCCTTTTGAATTAGGTAATTACCAATTCACAATCAACCTAGTTTGGGAGGCTCTTGGTGTTAGCCCAAGGTAGTTCTGCCCTAATAGTTCTCAGCATTGATTGTGCCAACCTGAAATCTCCTTCAGTGGTTCAGTTACCAAAGGAAGGGTGAATCGGCAACACCCATAGGCAGTTGCACCTGTGGGAACCGATGGGCGTCATAACAGGAAATACTTCAACTTGCAATACCGATAGTAATGAACAGCGCCCAGGTCCCGCTGTTTTTATCTGCAGTTCCTTTTTTTAGGATTGTACAAGGTTTTCTTGGAGTTTTTTTTTTTTAATATAAGTTTAGAAGAGAATTAACTTTAAATGTGAAAATTAAAATGTGAAAGGTTACTGGCATTTTCTTCATTATCAAGGAATTGGTAAGGTGTCCTCCTTTAAGTAAGTTCTTTCTTTACCTTCTATTGTTGTGTCCCCTGAAACCTCACTCTGGCACACAGGAAAGGGGGAGATGCAGGGTACGTAAATGTGCAATAACTAAAACTTAAGCTGATACTATCCATAATAACAGCCAGTTCTGATATTTACATGATACCATAACGGTAGGCATTGATAGAATTTCATAAATTTAACTGTAAGATTTGTTTAGCTTGAGCCAGTTTTCCTCTGTTGTAGGGACTGGAGGAAAAGAATCAGGAAAAGTTCTTTACAAAATGTCGAAATGTAAAGCTGTATAAAATGCTGTTGGCGTTAACTGTCTGACGAGGAAGTATTCTCTGTAAGCCTCATTTATAAAACTGTCTCTAATAACTTCCTTTCTCAGGATGAAGGTGCTGATAGCATGGTCTTGTTCTTATGACTTAAGTGTAGTTCAGTTTTATCTTTCCTAAGTGAATAAGAGGCAGCCTTTTAAAGAAAGCCATCTCCGGGGCAATTTTAACTGATTGCTGTAGCTAAATAAAGAATTTTTAAAGTCTTTAGTATGTTGGATTGGGAATGTAGGACAGGCATTTGAGAAGATCTACTGAGAGTAAGCTTGGTGTTTTGTTTTACATTTAATGTTTTATTATAAATATGGTTTCTGTCTGAACATAGCTAATAAACCCTGTTGAGTTTCATGTGAATATTTATGGCCTTAGCTCAAAGTCCAGCTGAGAGTAATCAACCTCAAAAGTCACTGGATTCATATGCTCTATTTATTTTAATTTGTAGTTTGATATTCTACAAATAAATATTAGTGGGAATTTTTTTCAAAGTGTTTGATTTTTCCTTACTCCTAGGTAAGTAAGGTAAATACTGAGCCACAAATAAAACATCAAAATCTTGCCAGAAGAGTCTTTTAAACAAAAATTTTAAATATATTTAAGGACATCTTTATTAAATGGATGCAGTTTATGGTAATGAATTATATTATTACTATAAGACAGTATTTCAAAATTAAGCTACTCAAAATGGCACACTATTCATCCTGGAGATCTTAAAAAATAACAAGGCCACTTCCTATTTTTCTTCTTTTACAGAAAGGGATAAAAGGAAAGCAGAACAGTTTTTTTTTTTTTTTTTTTTTGGTTTTTTGTTTGTTTTTAATGTAATACCACATTTAGAGGCAGAAAAGTCAGAAGATTTGATCACATTTACTTTGTTTTGTAATTTTTTTCTTTGTTTAGTATGTAAGGATAGTTACTTATTAAAGTACAAAAATAAAATATCTTAAAATATCTTAGGCATGAGGTAATAATTTGTGGGACTCTAGTCCGTGAAGTGAAATCAGATGAAGTAGGCAAGTAGATAAAATTTTTAATATCATAGTTTGTATGTCAGAAAATTCACACAAAATATTTTATAAACCAGGAAAGCTACCTTAATAGTTTTTTTCCCAAATTTACTAGGCTCTTGGAACAAGGTTTAAATGAAATGTGTATAACCCTGACTTCTAAACTCCTAGTATTTTATATCTTAGATGTGTAAATTAAAGTCTTACAGTTGTACATAGGATACATTTTCATTCAAGAAGCATTGCAGTGGATATTACTGATTTGGGGACACAATTCTATCTTACATATAGAAAAGGAAATTAAAACCTTCAAAGAATCTTTGAAATATGATCATATAGCATGATTTTTTTCCTTAAGATTTATGAATGTTAAAGACCTAAAAGTACGAATTAGGTAAATTTCAGTACTCATAGATAAGGAGGACTTTTATGGTTGTCTGAGCATTATATTAGCACTCCAGAAGTATCCTAGTCAGAGTTTGCATGGGGGTGGGGCAGAGGAAGTTGCTGCGGCTTCACAGTAGTGACAGGTTATTGCAGATTGTATGGCTGCCTGCCAAAACACCACTAGTTGGAGGGAAGAGTGGTAGTTACTAATTGCATCCTATTAATTTGTACATGTTTATTTAACCAGTTATAACTGTTTGCTGGTTTCATACACAGATGACAAGTTTTAAGCTTCTGAATTACTTGACATGTGCTAAATCTTCTTAAGTTTACCATGGTCATATCCGTTATCTGCAGTCTGCAGAGATCCCACTGACTCTTTTGTGAAAGACCATGTGTTAGCAGAAAAAAAGCGGGGGTGAGGTAAAACAGAACTTGAAACTATAACTGCTTTACTCTAGTGAAGAGTGTTACGGAGTTAAAATGTAAAGTGTCCAGTCATATTTAGACAATTTCTATAAAAACTATAAAAAGTAATCATCTCTTGTGAAGGAGTTCGCAATTGTTCTAGTTCAGCTTGAAATTGAGATTCTTACTGTTGCAACATAAAAGGAAGCTTTGTGGAGGAAATATAACATCTCTGCCCAGATGCATAAGGAGGAAAGTTATTTTTAAGAGTGTTTTCTTATGAATATATGTTATTCATAAGAGAAGAGAAGTATTTTAAAAAGCTAGTTTCTATTTCAGGGTCATTGGTAGGAGTTATGTAGATTGCTCAGGTCACTGGAATTCTATCAAGAAAATACTTTTTTTTTTGGCCACACCACACAGCTTGGGGGATCTTAGTTCACTGACTAGGGATTGAACCCACGGCCTTGGCAGGGAAAGTGTGGAGTCCTAACCACTGGACCACCAGGGAATAACCAGAAAACACTTTTTTAAAGCATTCTGATGTCACTAATCAGCCTAATTTGTCTTGGCCTGGCTGATCTAAGTAACTTTTTTTTTTTAATGTGAATCAAATTAAGATATTGAGGTCCTGTCAATACCATGAAACAGTCATGTAATATGTGTCCTACTACAAGAGGAGACAGTTCCCTCCCATTTCATAGCAGTGTCCCACTCTCCTTCAGAAATAGAATGCAGTGTCTTCAGTATAAGGAAAGGTGAGAAACGAGTCAGGGAATCTGTCCATTTGTGTCACTGATGCTTCCTCCCAAACCCTTTTACACAGTGAACAGCATGCCCTGGTTCCTTATCTCTCACTTTTGGTTTCGCTCACATATATTTGGTCTTGGCAGTATAATCTAACGATTCACAAGAGCGTGTCAGATGCACACATCTGCCACTTACTAGCTCACTAGCTTTGTGACCTTGTACAAATCCCTTAACTCCCAAAGCCTCAGTTTCTTCAACTGTAAAATGGGCATAATCATAGTACCTACCTCACAGGATTGCTGTGAGGGTTAAATGAGATTGTGTACGAAAAGCACAAGTCCAATTGGCCACACATGGTAAAGGAAGAGCTCAGTGAGTGATTGTAAATAGGGTTATTTTTGCTATTTGGGGACATTTCAAGTCTTGTTCACAGTTCTACTAGCAAATGATCATGAGAGGAGATATAAAACAATGCATGCAATCATGTACAGATAGTAGGGTCAGCGTTGCAATAATAGAATTTGAAAGGACCGTGGGAGCATGTGAGTGAAATCTATAAATCTTCTTTATGCCATTTCTGTGCTTACTACTCATTCTAAGGGGAGAGTGGAAGCGGGGAGGAGATGACTGTAGACTTAAATATTTAGTCAAAAAAATGAGTCTGCTAAATTTAGCATTAGTAACGTTTTTCTCCTTGTTTTTCACTTCAGAGGGTTTCTTCCCAATTTGATAGCACAACTCAGGAAAGCAGCATGGCAAAGTGTTGATTTCTTAATTCATTTTCTCAAGAGTTGGTTTTCTTCTGACTGGATCACTACCAGATGAAGTCAGGATTGTGTTTCAAGATTTTAGATCAGCTAAAAAAAACAAGTTGGGTTTTTTGGGGGTGGGTTGGGTTTTTTTTTGGTTTTGTTTTTGTTTTTTGGCAGAGGGGGACTAGGACCAGACCGTAAGAATACACACGAGTATAAAGAAGAATGTTTTTCTCTTTTCACCATGTTAGTCTCTGGGGGCTCATATCCTGTAATGGGTTAATTAACTTTGTATTGAAAAAAGTATTGAAAAAACAACTAATTTTTACCTAAGCGGATTTTCATGGGGCTGTGTTAGCAAAGCAGTTGTGAAATTTGGGGGGCACCTGCAGTAAATTTACTAAACAAAACAATGAAACTACTTAATAGGGTACTTGAAAAACATTTAGGCCTTGTGAATGTATTTCTAGCGTTTGAAATGTCCAGGTCTTAATCTGTGGTATGACCCTTCTACCTGGTAGCCAGTCCCTGGATTAGTCTATGCCTCTTCCTTGTTTCTGGTACCCCCTAATTTTACAGTCTCAAGGCCCATCACATTGCCATTAAGATACATTAAGATCTATCTGTGTGCACCTATCCCACTCAGACCCCTATCCCCTCATTCCTGGATTGCCTTCCATCACTTCCGTCTGTTTTTTCCAACTCTTTCTGATTAACCTTCTTTAAATGCTACTACTTTCAGCACGTCTCTCCCCTTATCCGAAAGATTCATTGGTCCTCTGTTTTCCACCACATTAAATCTAACCTCTTCTGCCGGACTTTTGACGCCCTTTCTAATCTGTCCCACACTGCTTATCCAACTTCATTTCCTATGTTCCTTGGCCCATTCTTTCTGCTCTGTTGAAGTCAGTCTGTCTCTCAAACACTGTACTGATTCAAGTCTGTGCCTCTGGTACTATTTACTTCACTCAAAAAGCCCTCCTCCCTTCTCTCTGTCTATTTAGATTTTACCTTTTCTTCAAAACCCTGTGTAAAGTTTACTTCCTATTTGCTTTTCCTAACTTTTCCTATTTCAGCTCTTACTGTTTTGCTGCAAACTCCCAGGTGATTTTATTTTTAATTGAAGTATAGGTGATTTACAATGTTGTGTTAGTTTCAGGTGTACAGCAAAGTGATTCAGTTATACATCCATATATATCTAATTTTTTTTTAGATTTTTTTCCCTCATAGGTTATTACACAATATTGAGTATAGTTCCCTGTGCTATATAGTAGGTCCTTGTTGGTTATCTATTTTATATATAGTAGTGTGTATGTGTTAATCCCAAACTCCTAATTTATCCCTCTCTGCCCCCTTTCCCCTTTGGTAACAATAAATTTGTTTTCTACCTCTGTGGGTCTATTTCTGCTTTGTATATAAGTTCATTTGTATCTTTTTTTTTTTTTTTAGGTTCCACATATAAGTGATATCATATGATATTTGTCTTTCCCAGGTGATTTGTTTTTTTTTGGCTGCGTTGGGTCTTCGTTGCTGCACATGGGCTTTCTTCTGGTTGCGGTGAGCGGGGGCTGCCCTTCTTTGAGGTGCGTGCGCTTCTCATTGCGGTGGCTTCTCTTGTTGCGGAGCACGGGCTTTAGGCGCACTGGCTTCAATAGTTGTGGCATTTGGGCTCAGTAGTTGTGGCTCACAGACTCTAGAGCACAGGCTCAGTAGTTGCAGTGCACGGGCTTAGTTGCTCCGTGGCATGTGGGATCTTCCCAGACCAGGGCTTGAACCCATGTCGCCTGCATTGGCAGGCGGATTCTTAACCATTGTGCCACCAGAGAAGCCCTCCCAGGTGATTTTTAAATTAGCAATCTAGTGAATGAAAATGTGCATAGCATTTTATATCATCCATTGTCTTTTCTTCACTAATGATGTAAACATTTTGAGTGCAAGGACTGTATTTTACAGTTAAATCTTTCACTGTTCCTAGCATAATGCTGAGATACCTGACTATGATTTGAAGGAGAAGAAAACAAAGTAGTAAATCTATTTCATCATACTTGCCTAAAAGTAAAGTCAGCATTCCTAGTGATATTGAAGGGACCTGAATATTTTTCCAGTTTGGGTCAGGTCTGTCACCTCATTTATAGAAATATGCAAGGCAAATGAAGATAGTTTTGTAACTGGTTATAGTTTGACATGTTTGCATTTCTTCATGAGAAACTATGTATATATGTATTTGTGTGTGTGTGTATCTATCTATATGATTTTGTTTTCTTTCTTAAAATGATACAGCCAGCCTCACATGAAGAGATTTAGTTATGATATTAACAACCTTCCATCCTTTGCACAATAACAATAGATTAAATGTGAGCAATACATTTTGTATAGACAAGAAGTATTCTTACCCAGTTCTTTAAGTAAACTAAGTATAATTAAGTGCCTACTGTGTATAACTTAGGCTCTGCGAAGGGATACTGACATTAATTACTTATTGATTCCTGCCCTTGCGAAACTATTAGGCAATTCTATTAGGGAAGACAAACCATATACTCAGAAGCTTAAATATAAGAATACTTGTTACTTCAATTAAATGTCTGTTGCTTTAATTCTCAGTCACTCTCCTGTCTTTTGAAATAGTACGTGCCTTCCTTTGTATTGATGCCAAAGAGGATATAGGATGCCCAAATGAAAACTTTTTGTTGTGTTTTCCCCTTTATTTTTTCCAGTTTTATTGAGGTATAATTGACATATAACAGTGTATTATTCCAAGGTATACAGTGTAATGATTTGATATATGTATATATTGTGAAATGACTACCACAGTAAATTTAGTTTACATCAATCAAGGGATATAATGTACAATATGATAAATAAAATTAACACTGCTGTGTGTTATATATGAAAGTTGCTAAGAGAGTAAATCCTAAGAGTTCTCATCACACGCACACAATCTATCCCTTTACATAGTTATACTTTTTTTTCCTTGTGAGAGAGATTTTAAGATTTTAAGATTTACTCTTGTAGCAACTTTCAAATATACAATACAGAATTGTTAACTATAATCACCATGCTGTACATTACCTCTCCAGAGCTTACCTGCCTTATAACTGTAAGTTTTTACCTTTTGACCACCTTCACCCATTTTCTCCACCTGCCACCCCCCCCCCCCCGCCTCTGGCAACCACCAATCTCTTCCCTGTATCTGTGAATTTTTTTTTTTTTTAGACTCCACGTATAAGTGAGATCATACTGTATTTATTTTCTCTGTCTGATTTATTTCCCTTAGTAATGCCCTCAAGCTCCATCCATGTTGCAAATGGCAAGATTTCCTTCTTTTTCACAGCTGAATAAAACTGTATTTTATACACACACACACAAACACATAACCATATTTTCTTTATCCATTCATCTTTTGATAGACACTTAGACTGTTGCCATGTCTTGGCTATAGTAAATAACGCTGCAGTGAACACGGGATGCAAATATCTTTTTGAGATCGTGATTTCATTTCCTTTGGATATATACCCAGAAGTAGAATTGCTGGATCATTTGGTAGTTCTGTCTTTAAATTTTTGAGGAACTTCCATACCATTTTCCATAGTGGCTGCATCAATTTTACATTCCTACTTTTTAAAAAATTAATTAACTAATTGATTGATTGATTTTTTTGGCTGCGTTAGGTCTTCGTTGCTGTGCACGGGCTTTCTCTAGTTGCGGTGAGCGGGGGCTACTCTTAGTCACGAGGTGGCCCACGGGCTTAGTTGCTCCGTGGCATGTGGGATCTTCCCAGACCAGGGATCGAACTGTGTCCCTTACATTGGCAGGCGGATTCTTAACCACTGCGCCACCAGGGAAGTCCCCCTACTTTTAAAAAAAATATGTGCCTTCCTTTGTATTGATGCCAAAGAGCAGATAGGACACCCAAATGAGAACTTTTAAAATACAAAACGTTTTATATATGTAAACGTATGGATATTTGGAAATGTCTAGTTAATGCTTTGGATTTTGCGTTGATGCTTGGTTGTAGATACAGTCAGTAATAACATACTCTTTATTCATTTGTTTATTCAATAAATATTTACTGAGTATCTATTTGTGTCAGACCTTATACTAGTGCTGAATAGGACTATGTCTTTTCTTTAACTAATAAGCAAAAAATTAAACTATTTGGCTAACGCAATGCTGTAAAGATCCATGTGATGCTAGAAAAACAATAGGAAGGGCACTGAATCATCCCCTATCCTGATTACCTGATCTAGTGTCCAAAATATCTATTCTTTATTCCTGGTTATGCTTCAGATTTGTCTCATAAACTTAGACCCATCATTTAAACCTGTTACTCCACAAAATGGAAATAATAACAACTGCTGATTATTCAATGCTTGCTAGGTACCAGATATTGCATATGTGCCTTATATAACAAGTATCTCAATGAATCTTATAAATCCTATTATTGGGTAGGTCTCTCTCTCTCCCACACACGCACGCACATGCACATGCACACGCACACTTTACAGTACATTGACAGTCAGAGAAGTTATGTTTTTGCTCAAGGTCAGTGGAAGAACCTAGAGTGAAACTCAGTTCTGTGCCTTTGTTTATAACTGTCATTTCATGCTACTTTTCACTGTGAAGATTAGAATTAAATACATCTGTGACATACTATACTACTGGTGCCCACAGGATAATTGCTACAAATTCAGGATGCTTTTCATCTGCGACAATAAAAGCTGGTTTGATAATGTGCCAGTGATCAAAAGTTGAAATCATGGACTAGTCAATACAGTTTAGGATTTTTAAAAATTATTTTATGTATACAAAATAACAATAAGGTTTTTCATTTGTGAAGGACTTTAGAGTTTATTAATGATTTCACCTTATTTCATGAGTCTCACAACTTTGTGAGGCATTAACTGTTCTCACTTTATAGATGAAACTGTTGAGGCTCAGAAAAGTTAAGTAATGCCCTTAAGATCACACAGCTGGTTAGCGCAGAAATAACTTAAACCTAGATTTCCTGATTCAAAGGTGAGATTTCTTTTCCATTATACCACAAATCCAAATCAAGTTATTCAGGAGACCAAACTCACAACTATTTGTTTTCTTTTTTCTAGTTAAGCTAAAATTCACATAACATAAAATCCATCATTTTAAAGTGTACAATTCAGGTTTTTAGTGTATTCACAATGTTGTGCAACCATCACTACTGTCTAATTCCAGAACATTTTCATCACCCCCAAAAAAGAAACCCTGTACCTGTTAGCAGTTACTTTCAATTACCTCCATCCTTTGACAACCACTAACTTACTTTCTGTCTCTGTGGGTTTGCCAATTCTGGATATTTCATATAAATGGAATCATACAATATACGGCCATTTGTGTTTGGCTTCTCCACTTAGCATAATGTTTTCAAGGGTCATCCATGTTGTAGCGTATATCAGTACTTATTCCTTTTTATGGCTTAATTCTACTCCATTGTGTGGGTATTCCACATTTTGTTTATCCATTCTTCAGTTCATGGACATTTGAGTTGTTTCCACTACTATGAATAATGCTGCTGTGAACATTCATGTACAAATTTTTGTGTGAACATATGTTTTCAATTCTCTTGGGTATAGGCCTAGGAGTAGAATTGCTTATTTTTGTAAAATAATTCAAATGAAAGTGTTTTGAAATGATTTCTTTTAAGTCATTTATTAAACACCCCCCCAACACACACACACAGAGTACTGTTTATTTAGCTTATTTGTTTCCCAGATCTTTTCTTCAGAAATAAGGCAGAGGCAAACTTTATCTCAGATCCTGGAGAAGTAATCTCTATTTTAATCTCTAATTTCAAATGAATATAATCTGCATTGTCTCCTATATTCAAGATGCTATGGAGTATTTTTTTTGGAATCCATTTTACTAATGTGTTCTGGAACTGATTTGGGGCTTTTTTTTTTTCATTTCTTGAGTGATGGTGATAAGAGTATATAAATTAAAATGTGATTGCTGATGCTTCTCATGAACTTTATGTATCTTTGGGCAAGGAAAGATGTTCGAAATAAAAGATCTCCAAATTTTCATTAAAAAAAAAAAAAAGGCTCTATGCCATAGAGGACAAATAAGTAAATAAGATTCCTACTGCGGGTTTCCCTGGTGGCACAGTGGTTGAGAGTCCGCCTGCCGATGCAGGGGATGTGGGTTCGTGCCCCAGTCTGGGAAGATCCCGCATGCCGCGGAACAGCTGAGCCTGTGAGCTATGGCTGCTGAGCCTGCGCGTCCGGAGCCTGTGCTCCACAACAGGAGAGGCCATAATAGTGAGAGGGCCGCATACCGCAAAAAAAAAAGATTCCTACTGCTACTCATATGCATATTAGTGAATTTAATTAATATTTCATATTAATGAAATTAAGAAATGTCCATGTTCTTTAAAAGTGAGACAGAATGACATTAATGCCACAAAGAAGTTAAGTGCTTTCTACACGTTAAGAGTGAAGGGAGATGGTGTAACTTGGAGATAGAATTTGAGCTGAGTCTTAAATATTCAGTAGCTTCTTCAGCAGGTGTGGTAGGACTAATCAATGTATTTTTTAGCCCAGTTCAGACATTGTGAATAAAGTATAGAATACTTAGGGATAGTGGCAAATCAAAGGCCTGCGAATCGCATAACAAGTGGTTTGAACTTTAAATAGTAGGTTTTGGGGAGCCATTTAAGGTGTTTGATTAGAGACTGATACAATAAGAGCCATTCAAAGATTACTGCTACCGGTAGTTTGTAGAATGCCTTAATGGAAGAAAGAGATTGGGAATGAGAACTTGGACTGGTAATGAGGTTCTAGAACTAGGACAGCCTCAATGGAAAAAAGAAAATCATCCTGTAAGAGATTCATTGAGGGCATCCAAAGCTTGGGAGAGAGAGCTGAAAGCATATCAGATAAATAAGAGAAAGTGTAGAGAGGAGAGAAGGGGCCCAGCACAGATGCTTTGTTAAGAGGTAAGAGAAGGACAAACCAGCAAAGATGGTTGGAAAGGAACTCCTAGAGCAAAGAGCCACACAAACCAAGAAACAAGAGCCTTGTAGGGAGACGCTACATGAAGGTCATGGAAGGATACGACTTGAGAAGAATCCTATTGGGTTTGGAGATGAAGAGATTGGGAGCTAGTGAGTTTGTTTCCCCAAGGTGTCTTCCTGTCAGGGCAAGTTCCCTCTCCTCCCCTCAGCAAATGACACCTTGAGCGTATGGTAAGCCAAAAAGTCTATGAAGAGCAATGAAAGATTTAAGGAAAAGAAGAAAAGTGACTTAATGAAATGAGAAGGTAGTAGGATACAAAATTAAGAGGCCTTTTTGGGTGGTGTTGGGGAAAGGTGGTTAACCTGAAAAAGGAAGACTGAAGGGGTGAAGAGAAATTTTAAAGTGGGATGGAGGAAAATTGAAGAAGCTTACATTGAATGGCCTCAATGTAGTATTTATAGTATTAATGCTTATTAGTAGTACTAGACTGACTAGTTAGAATTAGAAAATACCTTGAATTACCTCAGGCATATGTAGAAAGATTGAATTCTGTCTTTCATTCCTGTATAAATGTTTTATTCTTTCAACTGTGTATTGAACATAGCTTTGTTTATGCTTTTAAATAGATTTTTCTCCCCAAAGCATAGCTACGTGATGTAATAGAATATATAGACTATCAGTTAAGCCTGCTGAGCCCATTATCTCGATAGTTATTCAAGCTGTATATTTTAAGTGCTAATAATAGTTGGAACTCAAGTAAGGTGTTTTGTTTAAAAGTTAGTTCATAGGGCTTCCCTGGTGGCGCAGTGGTTGAGAGTCCGCCTGCCGATGCAGGGGACACGGGTTCATGCCCAGGTCCGGGAGGATCCCACATGCCGCGGAGCGGCTGGGCCCGTGAGCCATGGCCGCTGAGCCTGCGCGTCCGGAGCCCGTGCTCTGGAACGGGAGAGGCCACAACAGTGAGAGGCCCGCGTACCGCAAAAAAAAAAAAAAAAGTTCACAATCCTCAGTTTGGATTCTTTTTATATAAATGTTTTATTCTCTCTGAAAGATGCCTAAAACTAATATTATTGTATGTTCCATAGGCTAGAAATTTGTTAGTTACATTCTATAGTGTAGCAGGCACTGTGGAGACATTTTAATCTGCACGGTTATTTATTTAGTTAAAAGTAATAATGATGAATTTATATCACTCTAAAATTATAAGTTCCCTGTTACAAGATGTTGTAGAATCAGTTCCTTATTAATCCTGAAGTTCAGAGTTCCCAGCAAGAAGACTTGTTAAATGAATAGATATGGAAGCTAAGATCTCCTTTATTCCCTTTAACTTTTTCTCCTTTTCCACACAAAATGGTGGGAAGTCCTTGACCCAATATAACTCTTTTATAAATTTTAACAACTATATAAGTTATACATGCTTTTTATGTTAATAAATAGAAAATACAGATGAGTAATTTAGAAGAAAATAAAACTTACCTCCTATACCCAAATATTTTTTGACATGTAACCTCCCAGACTTTTTTTCAGTTATTTAAAAATAGTAATTAGGGGGCTTCCCTGGTGGTGCAGTGGTTGAGAGTCCGCCTGCCGATGCAGGGGACATGGGTTCATTTCCCGGTCCGGGAAGATCCCACATGCCTTGGAGTGGCTGGGCCCGTGAACCATGGCCGCTGAGCCTGTGCGTCCAGAGCTTGTGCTCCGCAACGGGAGAGGCTACAGCAGTGAGAGGTCCGCGTACCGCAAAAAAAAAAAAAAAAAAAAAGTAATTAGGAAGGTTATATTGTATGTATTATTTTATAAGCTGCTTTTTAAAAACTTTAACAGTATATCACTATACCATATCAACAAATATTCATCTTTCTATGTCTGAATATACTTCTTCCACATCATTTTCAAGCCAGCCTTATCACGTGGATATTCAAGGTGGATTTTGACTTTTTTTTAAGGTTTTTTTTTTTTTTTTTTAGTTTTTATTCTTACAAATTGTTCTGAATAGTTCCTTAGTTATTCTATCTTCAGTAAAACTTTAGGTTTCTTTCCAATCATAGGAGATTCTACGGCTGATAGATGATAAGAACTTGCTTTCCAAAACATGGTTTAATTTTTTTTTTCAGATAAGAGTGAATAGCATTATTATATTGCATGCCTCAAGCAAGCCTCCCATTGTTTAAGAATATGTTCCCATTTTCTCCATCCACCAGAAATATTAGCTAGTAGTGTTCTGACAGTTCTATCAACCAACAAGGGCTTAAAGGGATGCATACTTATCTCCCTAAACACATGGCTCTTTCCTTGGCCTGCATCTGTTCCAGAGGAACTCTAGCTCCCCTTTTTCCCTTAGACTATCACCAGCCTTCCTTCCTCTTATATTCCTGCCGATTATGGATTTTTTTTCAAGTTTTACATTTAAACCTCTTCGTTATGAGTCCTTTAAGATCACCATTAAGAGGGGAGAGAATTTGGATTTGTCCAAAGTAACCAATTACTGCAATCATTTGATTAATGAATATTTCTTGTCCATTATTGTAAAGGCTATATTTCAGCCTCCTTAATTTAATCCATTCTATTTTTTCCTGATCTGACCCTAAAAAATAGATGTCTTTATTCTCGTCTCACTAAAAATTTTACTTCAAATTTATATCACTATAGTAAACCTGAATACCAGTTTAGAAGCTGCTTTCAAAAAGTAGGTATGATCCAGTAGGCTTGCTTTTTAACATTGTATTTAATGACTAGATGATTGAGTAGACTAAGCTTACAAAATTTAAGTGATCCTTAACTGGCTAGCATCTTAGAAAAACAAATTGAATTCTAGTTATCCCTGACAAGGTGAAGGGGGTGCATGGGTATTAACAAGAGGACGTTAAGTAGAGGACATATACTGAATGATTCATTGAAGTAATAAAAAAATGAAGTATAAATACAGCATGGGGCTCCAGACTCTGAAAAATCATGACAGAAAGAGAACTAAAAAGTGTTAAGTATGGGAAAGTAAACTGTTATTATCATTTTAAGAACCATAATACTATTAATAATGTTATTAATAGTATTACTAACTGATCATTTTTCAGTTAAGAAAGAGCCTTATTAATTAATTTATTTTTGACTAAACTTTCTGTAGTTTCCTTTTTTTTTTTTTTTTTTTTTGCTTTTAATTTGCATTAACAGAGCAGGAAAAGAGAAGAGGGACGGAGGGGGGGGGAGGGGGCGGGTAGAGAAGGGGGTGGGAGGGAGAGATGCACTCAAGTGTTAAAAAAACAGGACTGGGCTTCCCTGGTGGCACAGTGGTTGAGAGTCCGCCTGCCGATGCAGGGGGCGCGGGTTCGTGCCCTGGTCCGGGAAGATTCCACATGCCGCAGAGCGGCTGGGCCCGTGAGCCATGGCCGCTGAGCCTGAGTGTCCGGAGCCTGTGCTCCGCAACCGGAGAGGCCACAACAGTGAGAGGCCCGCGTACCGCAAAAAACAAAAAAAAACAGGACTGTGGAATCAGAAAGTTGTAATTGCCATATATCTTTCATGTTATTGAACATATTGTAAAGTGATAGTGCTGATAGTACATTTCTTAGATGAGATTTCCATCACTGTCAAAATGTGAAGAGGAATTAAAAAATTTTTTTTATTTATTTACTTAAATTTATTTTATTTATTTACTTTTGGCTGTGTTGGGTCTTCATTGCTGCACACAGGCTTTCTCTAGTTGAGGTGAGCCAGGGCTACTCTTTGTTGCAGTGTGTGGGCTTCTCATTACGGTGGCTTCTCTTATTGTGGAGCATGGGCTCTAGGTGCTCAGGCTTCATTAGTTGTGACACACGGGCTCAGTAGCTGTGGCTTGCAGGCTCTAGAGCACAGCCTCAGTAGTCGTGGCGCACTGGCTTAGTTGCTCCGTGGCATGTGGGATCTTCCCGGACCAGGGCTCGAACCCGTGTCCCCTGCATTGGCAGGTGGATCCTTAACCACTGCGCCACCAGGGAAGCCCTGTGAATAGGTGTTGTTGATGTGAACACTGCTTCTCCCTTGTGAGGCAGGTAAGATGGATGGTTGGGTTAGAATGTGATATTCATCTCTCCTGTACATAAACAGATTTACACCTGCACTTTTATATAATAACTGAACAAATCAACTCTATAATTGCCTTACCTGAATGTAGTGGATTATATTTGCTATGACACCTGCACTTACTTTGTTTTAAAAGAATCAAGAGCTTGAATTTTGCATTTTGTTGAGTCAGAAAAAATTTTTGGAACATACAGAGGATAAAGTGCAATTAGTACATGAGGGACTCTGGGGGAAAATGAGTGACGTCAGTGTAAACAATAAAAATAAACAGGATTAGAAGTCAGTTCATTGTCAATGTTCTAAATTTTCAAAGTCCATACAAGGTTTTTTTATGTTGTAGAACTTGGAACAGTTAAGTTCTTGGGAATTTTTACAAGATGCTCTGAGTTTAAAACATTAAATCTCAAATGTTCCCATCTCTAAATTGCTCTCTTTAAGCACTTCTTTTAAACCAGATGTATTAATGGTTGAATTTGGTATCATTCTGACACTTTATTTTACAGTTTGCTAATGCTCCTAATGCAGTTCCCTGCACATATCAAGCACTCACTAAGTATTGTTAATTATTTTACTGGGCATTCTAAGCCCTAGGCTTAATGCAAAGTGTCACATACATGGAGTGCACTGAGACTCCTAAATTTCAGTAACAAATTTTGCTTTTGATTAATAAATTTACCCCATAGTGAACTGCTGTCCAGAATTTACCAATGAATATGGAAGGGACCACCGTATACTTTTTTTTGAACCTAAGAATTACCATTTGAACTTGATATGCAAACTTCAGAAGACCTAGTAATTTCTAATTACAGTATCTCACAACCATCAAATATTTTATATTACATTTTTTATTGATTGACATAAACTTGTATATGTCAATTATTGATTGACATATACAAGTTTATGACTCTTTGTTATATTAGTATCTGAGTAAAGAGTCTGGCATTCACCATGTTGACTTCCGTAAACTTCTGCTCATGATAAGCTGCTAACCTTTATTATTTCAAATCTTGAACTAAATGTGTTTCTTTCTTACTCGTATAACAAGATCTCTTCAATATGGAGAAAATATTAACTTTACCAAGCTTTATAAAAGGATAAACTCCAAAGTCATTTCATGTTGTGCTAATAAAACTTTTACTGATTATATTTACATAGCACTGTCTGTTAACAAATTAGAACATAGTCTGTAATTGTCAGCAGATTGATTTCTCATCCTAGCTTTCTCACTGGGAAACAGTATTATAATAATATCAAAGCTGCCTACTCTCTGAGATGAGGAAGCCACATGATCCCTCCAAACTCTGAAGTCCTGTGATTTCAAGCTAATTTCAAATGAAGGAGGAAGTATTTGGCCAAAGTAAAACAGGGCAAATATTAAAACACACAAGTGAAAGATTACAAGAGTTTTGTTAGCATGGTTTAATGGACTTCCTTATTAAAATTATTATTATGGGCAGTTTTGTACTTAAAAGTGACCAAAAAATGAAGCGTTTTTAAAACAGGCAAAAATGAAATCAACCCTCCCCCCACCCCAGCTTTTTTTTTTCAAGTTTGCTTAGTTTGACCATGTGCCCATGTATTTGTAGCACACATATCAACATTGTCCTGCCTGGGTGACTTAATCTGGTTATTCACTCATTTTATAATAGATTTAATTATTTAAATTCATTAAAACTTCTAAGTTTAATTTTTTTAAGTTTAATTTTTAAAACATATTGAATTATTGCCATTAAAATAAAATTTTGACAGATCAGTTAACCACAATATTTGGACCTAAACTTTGACTCATATATAAGACAATAGAGCAACAAAAAAATTATGAGGCAATCTGGGAACTTTGAAAATTTGAACTTATCCTTGACGACATTAAAATTGATTGTTAAATTTTAGGTATACTAATGGTATAGTTGCTATGTTTTTGAAAATAGTTCTTTTAGAGATATAGTCTGAACTGTTCATGGGTGAAATGGTCTATCTAGGACATGTTTCAAAATAATGGAGGGTGGACAGTGGGTTGATAATTTAAAACTGGGCCTGAGGTGGTTCATTATACTGTTTTGTCAACTTTTCTTTATGTGTTACTTTTTCTAGAATAAAAAAAAAATCAAAAAATAGCACTTAATACCCATCTGTGAGGTTTTACATACAAAACTATTTAAATATCTTTATTCCTTGTAGAAGAAAGAAAAGCGTTACCTGCCTGTAAATTCCACAGCTTGCCATTCTCTTATAATCCATGTTCCTCTCTTTGCTGTTAGAAAAGAGCTGTTAAAATTGTCACTTGATAGAAAAAGAAAGCAAGGGGGATAAAGTCACGTTATTGTGCCCTGAAGGAAGTATATTTAACCCCTTTGCTCTTCCCTCTCCAACCTGGCAGAGGTTTTGAGGGGGGGACAGGGGTGGTTCAGCCACGTTATTATCACATTAGAGAGATGTCATTCAATTGTATTTACATTTTATCATGAACAAATACATGTATATGTGCACAGAAATGTGTGGAAAGTACTTATAGTTATTCTCCATTTGTAATTAATTCTCTCTAAAGATCAATATTTTATTTATTGAAGCTGTAACTTGTTGCTAAAATAGTCATTTTGTGTTTAAGAGAAGTGTAGTTCCTTAATAGCATGAATACAGCATGTGGAAATGGTCATTTTTGAGGTCAAAATATTAATAAATGGACCACCAACATGTGAAATTTTGTGAAGTATAAAAAATAGTTTATTATTTCAAATTTTTAAAAATTGTTAAAAGGGAAATTTCAAATTAAAAACTAAAACAGCATGCTTCTATTGGAAGAATCTGCAGAAAAGAGCAACTTAAATATCTCTACTTTGCAGCCCCGTGATATGATTCATTACAGAGATTTAAAGATAACAATGTTATAAACCATTCAGGCCAGTAGTTATGAGCACTCACCTTCCACGAATGCAGAACTTTGGAGGATGGAGTTTTCTGGAAAATTGGTTATGAAGAATTGAGAATTTTCATTCACTTTAAGCCCTTATCTTGGTTTCTCACCTTCTCTCTGTCCTCCCTGCTGTGAATCCTCCTCGTTGCCAACAGAGTTAACTTTCTAAAAGGCAAATCTGATCATCATTTGCTGGCTTCAAAAACTCTAGTGTCACCACACTGCTCGTACAAAAGCCCAACTTGCCTTAGTGTCGAATCCACAGTCAGACTTCTAGCTTCACCCTCTTCCTCCCTCAGTAGAGAACTATAAACTCAAGCACAACAAACTCTTTGCTGGTCCCAGGGAATCCCATGCTTTTCTTACACCACTGTGCTTTTGAATGCTCCGTTCCCTGTGCTTGGAATGGTTTTTCTCCTCTTCCCCCATCTCATCTTGTAAGATTGGCCTGAAAGATCACATCTTTGAAGCCTTCCCCCAGGCCCCCTAGACAATGCTAGTTATTCCCTCCTCTGCTTTCATAAGCACTTTTCATCACGTCACTATTTTTTGTACTGTATTTTAACTATTTGGTGTTGTTTACCACCTTTTCTATTGATTGTTTCATTTGTTCAATCATTCATTCATTTATCAGGTATCAGTTGAATAGTTATTATATTCCAGACACTGTTTTGGCACTGGAGATGGAGTGGTAATTAACAGTCAGTCTCTGCCCTCTGCTAGTGGAGGACACATACGTAAAAATAATCACAAAAACATTTATATAATTACAATTGTGACGTCAATGAAGGTGGGATCTCAGTACCTCTTCATAGATTGCCCACCCTCTTTCTCCCCACTTCCACTCCATCGGCACTTAAGCTAATGCCTCACACATGTGAGCAACTCAATAAATGCTTTAAAAAGTGAGTGATGAATATACAACTGTACATGAACTACATGGAACTTTTAAATTGAACTTTATTTTGAGATTCTGTAGATTCATACACAGTTGTAAGAAATAGTATAGATATCTCACATACCCTGTACTTAGTTTTCCCCAATGATAATGTCTTAAAAAACTATAGTATAATATCACAACTAGGACATTGATATTGTTCAGATTTCCCCCAGTTTTATTGCAACTCCTCTGTGTGTGCGTGTGTGTGTGTGTGTGTGTGTGTGTGTATTTAGATCTATGCAATTACTCACATGTATAGGTCTGTGTATCTACCACCACAATTGAAATAAAAAACAGTTCCATCACCACACCTGCTCCCAACCCCTTCTCCCCACCCTCTATCCTTAATCCCTGGCAACCACTAATCTGTTCTGCATTTCTATAATTTTGTCACTTCAAGAAAGTTATACAAGTGGAATCATACAGTGTGTAACCTTTGGGGATTGGCTTTTTTTCAAAAAAAAAACCTCAATATAGTTCTCTAGGGATTCTTTCAAGTTGTTGCATGTATCAGTAGTTCATTCCTCTTTATTGCTAAGTAGTATTCCATGGTGTGGATGTACTACAGCTTGTTTAATCATTTATCCATTGAACGACATCTGAGTTTCCAGTTTTTGGCTATTACAAATAATGGCTGCTGTGAACATTTGTGTATAGGTTTTTATGTGAACATATTTTTCCATTTCTCTGGGATAAATGCCCAGAAATGCAATTGCTGGGTCATGTGATAATTGCATGTTTAGTGTTATAAGAAAATGCTACACTGTTGTCCAGAGAGCTGTACCATTTTATATATAGGAAAACAATGTAGGAGAGATCCAGTTTCTCCATATCTTTAATCACTATTTTTTATTTTAGCCATCCTGATAGATATGTAGTTTATCTCATTGTGGTTTTAATTTGCACTTCCCTAATGGCTAATGAAGTTAACATCTTTTCATGTACTTATTTGCCATTTGTATATCTTCTTTAGTGAAATTACTGTTTGTCTTTGCCCATTTTCTAATGAGATTGTTTTGCTCTTTTTCCTTTTTTTTTTTTTTTTTACTGTTGAGGTTTGAGAGTTCTTGTTATATTCTACCTACTAGTCAGATATGTGGTTTGCAAATATTTTCTCTGTCTGTATCTTGTCTTTTCATCCTTTTAATTGAGTCTTTTGCAGAGCAGAGGATTTAAATCTTGTTTAAGTACAGTTTATCAATTTTTCCTTTTATGGATCATGTTTTTGTTGTCAAGTCTAAGAACGCTTTGCTTATGACTAGATCCCAAAGATTTTCTCCTGTGCTTTTTTCCTAAACGTTTTACGGTTTTATGTTTACATTTAAGTCCGTAATCCATTTTGAGTTAATTTTTGTATAAGGTATGAAGTTTAGATCAAGGTTTGTTTTTAGCCTGTGGCTCTCCAATCACTCCAGCAGCATTTGTTGAAAGGGTATCCTTCCTCCATTGAATTACTCTTGCATTTTGTCAAAAATCAGTTGGGGGGCTTCCCTGGTGGCGCAGTGGTTGAGAGTCTGCCTGCCAGTGCAGGGGACACAGGTTCAATCCCTGGCCCGGGAGGATCCCACATGCCACGGAGCAACTAAGCCCCTGCACCACAGCTACTGGGCCTGCTCTCTAGAGCTGGCAAGCCGCAATTACTGAAGCCTGCGCACCAGGACTGCGGAAGCCCGTGCCCCTGGAGCTGGTGCTCTGCAACAAGAGAAGCCACCGCAGTGAGAAGCCCGTGCACCGAAACGAAGAGTAGACCATGCTCTCTGCAACTGGAGAACGCCTGTGCACAGCAACGAAGACCCAATGCAGCCAAAAATAAATAAATAAGTAAAAAACAAAACAAAAAATCAGTTGGGCCTATTTGTGTGTGCCTATTTCTGGGTGTTCTAGTCTGCTCAGTTGATCTTTGTGTGTGTCTCTCTCTCCATCAGCACCAAACTGTCTTGATTATTGTAGCTGTTTTCTGAGCCTCAGTATCAGGTAAAGTGATTTGTTCTTTTTCAAGATTGTTTAGCTATTCTAGCTCTTTTGGCTTTCCATATCAATTTAGAAGTTTTGCTATGTCTATAAAAAACCTTGCTGGGATTTTGCATTAAAACTATTAATCAGTATGGAGAGAATTGACATCTTTTCTATATTGAGTCTTCTGACCCTTGAACATGGTATGTATGTCTCTTCATTTACTTAAATCTTTGATTTTTTTCATCAGCAGTTTGTAATTATCAGCATGTGGATTATGTACATGTTTTTTAAGTTTATACATAAGTATTTAATTTTCTATGGAGTGATTGTAAATGATACTGGTTTTTTTGTTTGTTTGTTTGTTTTGCGGTACGTGGGCCTCTCACTGTTGTGGCCTTCTCCCGTTGTGGAGCACAGGCTCCGGATGCGCAGGCTCAGCGGCCATGGCTCACGGGCCTAGCTGCTCCGCGACATGTGGGATCTTCCCGGACCTGGGCACGAACCTGTGTCCCCTGCATTGGCAGGCGGACTCTCAACCACTGCGCCACCAGGGAAGCCCTGATACTGTTTTTAATGTCAGTATCTGCATGCATGTTTATTGTTAGTATATAGAAATGACATTGATTTTTTTTTTTTTGGACTGCTCTCAAATCTTTGTGACCTTGCTCAACTCACTTATTAGTTCTAGTGTTTTTGTAGATTCCTTGGTATTTTCTATGTAGACAATCAGATTTCTGCAAGTAGTGACCATTTTATTTCTTTCCGATCTGTATGTCTTTTTCTTTTTTTTGCCTAATTGTCCTGGCTAGAATTTCCATACAGTGTTGAATAGAAGTGGCAAGAAAGGACATCCTTGTCTTGTTTCTGATCTTATAGAGAAGCCATCATCTTTCACCATTAAGTATGATATTTTCTTTTGTTTGTTTGTTTTTTGGTGGATGCTCTTTATCAAGTTGAAGTAGTTCTATGTTCCTAACTTGCTAAGAATTTTTATCATAAATGAGTGTTGGATTATATCAGCTTTTTCTGCATCAATTGATATGATTATTTGATTTTTTTTCTTTAGCCTGTTGATGAGGTAGATTACATTCAAATGTTGAACCAACCTTTCATACCTTAAATAAATCTTTCTTGGTTATGGTGTATAATTATTTTTTATACATTGTTAGACTCAATTTGCTAATATTTTGTTGAGGATTTTTCTGTCTAATTTTTAATTTTACTGATTATTTTTCAAAGAATCAGCTTTAAATTTCATTGATTTTGCTTATTTTTTTCCTGCTTTTCAATTTCTTAGATTGCTGCTCTTACTGTATTATTCCCTCCCTTCTACTTACTTTGGGTTTATGTTGCTGATCTTTTTCTAGGTTCTTAAATTCTTCAGAAACTTGGATTATTAATTCGAGACCTTTCCTTGTTCCTAATATAAGCACTTAGTACCATAAATTTCCCTCTCAGCACTGCTTTAGTTGCATCCCACAATTTGATATGCTGTATTTTCATTTTCATTCAGGTCTGTGTATTTTTTATTTCCTTTGAGACTAGGTTTTTAACCCACACAGTGTTCAGAAATGTATTGTTTAATTTCCAATTTAAGGATTTCCTTGTTCTATTCTAGTTTGATTCCATGGTGGTCAGAAAACATAGTCTGCATGGTTTTTAGTCTTTTTAGATTTGTTGAAGTTTGTTTTTTGTCCCAGGATATGGCGAATGTTCCATGGACACTTGAGAAGAATGTGTATTCTGCTATTGTTAGGTTGAGTATTCTATAAATTATCAATTAGATCATATTGGTTGATGGTATTCTTCAACTCTTTTATATCTTTACTAATTTTCTGTTTAGTAGTTCTGTCAGTTACTGAGAGTGGTGTGTTAAAGCCACGACCTAGGGCTTCCCTGGTGGCGCAGTGGTTGAGAGTCCGCCTGCCGATGCAGGGGGCGCGGGTTCGTGCCCCGGTCTGGGAAGATCCCACATGCTGTGGAGCGGCTGGGCCCGTGAGCCATGGCCGCTGAGCCTGTGCATCCGGAGGCTGTGCTCCACAACGGGAGAGGCCACAACAGTGAGAGGCCCGCGTACAGCAAAAAAAAAAACCAAAAAAAACCACAACTATAACTGTAGGCCTGTCTATATCTCCTTTTAGCTCTATCAGGGTTTTTTTGATTGTTTGTTTTTAATTTTTATTTTTTTATTTGGTCACACCACATCTTAGTTGCGGCACATGGGCTCCTTAATTGCAGCAGGCAACCTCCTTAGTTGCAGCTCGCTGGCCCCTTAGTTGTGGCATGAGAACTCTTAGTTGCAGCATGCATGTGGGATCTAGTTCCCTGACCAGAGATCGAACCCGGGCCCCGTGCATTGGGAGCTCGAATTCTTAACCACTGCGCCACCAGGGAAGTCCCTCTATCAGGGTTTTTTTTGTTGTTGTTGTTGTTTTAATAATATATATATTTTTTTAAAGCTGTTGTTAGGTGTATGCACAGTTAGGATTGCTATGTCTTCTTGGTAGGTTGATCCTTTTATCACTATGTAATGTTCCTCTTTGTCCTTAATAATTTTCTTTTCTCTGAAGTCTACTTTATCTGATAGTAATATAGCTACTCCCCACTTTTTGATGCATGTTAGCACAATATATCTTTTTCCATGCTTCTATTTTCATCCTACCTATGATATTATGTTTGAACTCAGTTTCTTACAATCATCATATTGTTTGTTTATGTATTTTTATCCATTCTGTTAGTCTCTGTCTTTTATGATGTCTGCTTTAAAATCTTGTTAGTTCCAATTTCTGATTCATCTTAGTACTGACATCAGTTGATTGTCTTTTCTCATTCAAGTTGTGGTTTTCCTGGTTCTTGGTATGACAAAACAACACAAAAGTTCTTGACTCTTTACCACAGATATTATTTTTTCAACTACTGATCCAATTTATTTATTTATTTTAATTTTTATTACTACTGATCCTATTTAATAAATCTTCTGTTTTACCAGGCATTTGCCCTGTTTAGGTTTAGCATGTAGGTTCTGCCCTACTTTTGTGGTTGGTAGTTTCAGTGACAATTGTTGAGTCTTCTTTTCAATGCAACTTTGGTCTACTTCCTTCTTCTGGCTTAGCTTGAGCTCCCCACTGGATCCCTGCTGGTGCCACCTATGAGCATGAATGGCACTTCCCTGGGCCTCCCTGGCTTATCATTGTCATTAGGTAGGGGTGTGAGATGCTGAATTCCAGGATGGAGAGCATTTCCCCTAGTATTTCCACTCTGTCTCTGATGGTGCTCCTGGGAGAATAGAGTACCTAACAGGGTCACTTTCTGCTGCTGATGGAGGGCCAAGAGCCAAGGGTTCTGGGTGGCCTCTGCCACTGGGTGGAAAGCAGGAGACTTGGGCCTGGTTCCTGTTGTGGGACAAGAATGCTTGGGTTCTGCTGTTGCTGGAGGGATGTAGACCTCTCCCATGCACAGTCTGGGATATAAGAGAGTAAAACAGGGCTTCCCTGGTGGCGCAGTTGTTGAGAGTCTGCCTGTTCGTGCCCTGGTCCGGGAAGATCCCACATGCCGCGGAGCGGCTGGGCCCGTGAGCCATGGCCGCTGAGCCTGCGCGTCCGGAGCCTGTGCTCCGCAACTGGAGAGGCCACAACAGTGAGAGGCCTGTGTACCGCAAAAAAAAAAAAAAAAAAAGAGAGTAAAACAAAACCCCAGGGAACTCATCAGCATGTTCTTCAGATTCTGAGGTCACTGCCTCCTCCTTTCTACCCTTCTGAGCCCTTTAGGGTTATCTATTGAATTATTGACAGGTTGTGTAGTTGTACTGAGTGGGGAGGAACAGGGAGAACTGAGCCATCTCGTCCCAAACCAGGAACCTACATGGATTTTTTTTTTTTTTTTTGAAATTCTGAGGTTTTTTTGTGTTTTTTTTTTTGTTGTTGTTGTTTTATTTATTTATTTATGTCTGTGTTGGATCTTTGTTGCTGCACACGGGCTTTCTCTAGTTATGGCGAGTGGAGGCTACTCTTTGTTGCGGTGCATGGGCTTCTCATTGCAGTGGCTTCTCTTTTTGCAGAGCACGGGCTCTAGGTGCGCGGGCTTCAGTATTTGTGGCTCACGGGCTCTAGATCGCAGGTTCAGTTGTTGTGGCGCCCAGGCTTAGTTGCTCCGTGGCATGTGGGATCTTCCCAGACCAGGGCTCGAACCCGTGTCCCCTGCATTGGCAGGAGAGTTCTTAACCACTGCGCCACCATGGAAGTCCCCCTATGTGGATTTTTAAAGAGAAATGTTATACAACTAACACTAAAGCAATACTGAACATACTGAATTTCTTTTTCTTTTTTAAAAACATTTATTTATTTATTTATTTGGCTGTGCCCGGTCTGAGTGTGGCACGCAAGATCTTCGTTATGGCATGCGGTATCTTTAGTTGTGGTGTGTGAACTCTTAGTTGTGGCATGTGGGATTTAGTTGCCTGACCACGGGTCAAACCCAGGCCCCCTGCATTGGGAGCGCAGAGTGTTAGCCACTGGACCACCAGGGAAGTCCCCATGCTGAATTTCTGATAATGTATCTGTTACTTCAGGATTTTGTGTGCTTCTGGGTCACCATTATGAAAATCTGTTAACCAAAAGGACTTTATTAAAATAAACCAATCCAATGGAAAATTTAAAGCATAGATTTTTATTTTTATTTTTTTCCAAAGAGTGTAGAAAATGGTATGTTTAGCAAACCCATTTTTTCTTATCCTAAGATAACCATGATTTCCCAGTTTTTGTTATAACAAACCTGAGGTTCTTCAAGCCTCTAAATTCTTTCTCTTTAAGCTGAGCTGGAGCAGGCTGACCAGCATTGTGAATGTGAAGGAAATCTGAGAAGCTCCCAGGTCCTTCACAGGCATGGACCCCCTGAACATCATTTTTAATACATAGTATAGAGTAGGAGCTTTGGTTGAATTTGTGATGGTTAAGTGACATAAATCTGTAAGTCTATAATATGGTTACTTAGTATTTGCCTCCATTCTATAAAAGTAGAATTAATTTTTTTTAATTTGGTTTTGGGTTTTCTAGTCGTGGATTAGGACAAATGAGAATTTAGATTACTTTGAAAAGATTACAAAAGTTCAATTTAAATAAAGAAACTAATTACATGATCTGATTCTACCACCTACCCACACCATTGTGTAATAGACTATGCATGCAGTTCTCTTTATGGAAAATTATATCATCAAGCAGTGGGGAATGACTAACTGACTTAATGACAGGACAAGAGCATGGTTTCATTCTGTGTATCCTAAGGAAGAAATGCAGCAAAAAAATTATTTAATCAAGACAGTTGATTATTATTATTACACAGTTATTCTTATCTAACTGTAGCGTTATACTAAAAGAGAAGTATAAAATATATAGGTGCTACTGAGATGTCAGTTGGCCTACAAAAAGAGGAGAAAATTTTCTGTATTGGTACTTTTAAGAGGTGATTAATTTATTAAAAAAAAAAAGGAAGGAAAAGAGAGAATTCTAAAAGACAGGTATATTAATGATAAAAGAAAAAAAAGTGGACCAGAGAAGAGTATCTTAGAAAGATAGCTTTGTTTATAACCAAAGTATGAGAAAATAAAGTCATATAATAGAAACTGAAGGCTGGATAGTAGGGGAGTGGGGGAACAGCTGGGTAACAAAATCCATAAGGAAAGATTAGTTTTAAAAAAATAAACAACTAGTATAAACACTAGAAATTCCTCCTCATTTCTATCCTATTCATAGGTATCATAGGTGTTAAAAATAAATTTATTTGTAATGTGATAATAATCATACTTTATAGGTTTCAAAATGCTTTTACTTACTAATCGTAGATTATGTTTTATAGCAGTTTCTAAGGTGCCTTTACATACATTATTTTATTTGATCCATGAGACCATCATAAGGTTACATATTATCCTCATTTTAGTTAGACAACTGGCCCAAAATCACAGGGCTAGCAAATGGTGCACCAGGGACAGAACCTATCTTTCAGGTTCCTAATTTAGGATGGTAGAATCATTTTCTGGGACCCCATCCTCTCTACCTCTTACATCAATCCCCTCTCTACATCAATTCAATAATCAAAGGTTAAACAGTGTAGACTTACTTCTAAAAGAAATGGACTTGAATTCCAAGTTAACATTTCTATTCTCTAGTAATTACTCCCTCTTAAAAAATTCTAATCATATATACATATGTTTGAAGAAATTCCCCCCAACATAAAATGAGACCATAGACTTGTGTGTGCCATATCTAGAGTTTTGTATTGCTTCTTTGTCTGTTGATTGTTTTTAGTAGGTGGCAGTTAGGCGTAGATGTGAGAAACTCCGTAGTATTGTTCTTCACACCAAAGGAAACAGATGTCCAACATTTTCACAAGGTCTAGGGCAGTTTCAGACTTATGAACCTCCTAAAGATAAATGAGAACTGCCAAACTGAAGGATCGTTGTTCACCGAGATTGCCCTCTGCACCTTTTTGCCCATTTCTGGCTTTCTTCCTCCCTTTTTCTCTTCTTTTCCTTTTTCCTTTTTCTTCTTTTTTTCCCTCTTTCCCTCTTTTCCTTTTTGGCCTCTTTTCTCTCTTGGTTTCTTTTTCATGTCTTTTTATCATCAGCCAACACACTTCAAGTTTAATTGGCAACTGCCTTCTTCTGTAATCCAAAGGGGCTTCTGTGCAGTATACTTCCTCTTTGTGAGAGTTTCCTCTTTGCCCTACTATCAGCTGGAGCCAGATATACACAGACATGGTATCTTAACTATCTGGAGAATGCCTAGGGCCTGAGTTATGATAATGGAGTTTCGGTCAAGAATTTGGACACTACCTAAAAATGCACAAAGCTGCTTTGCCATTTTTTAAAAATTCATTTAGAAGTGGGATTGCTTTTTTGGCCACCAATAGATAGATTTATACTGGCATGTATAAATCTACATCTAGCTATTCTTTGCAGACAAGAGAAGTGGATAAAGACTTATCAGACTTCACTATGCTAATATAACTTGAAACAATTTCATTTTTAGGCTTGAATATATCTTTACATTTATTTTCTCAACTGTCATTTTGACTTTTTATAGTGAGCGTTTTTGTTTTGTCTTGTTTCTCATTCTAACTTCTCTAGATATAAATAATTTTTCTGTGGAACAAAGAGACAGGAAATGAGACTTCAGATTTTAAGACTTTTGTCATTTTATAGAAATTACACATCATTGAACCCCTAGTATATTTTCCCCCTAAATATTGAAGATAGCCAAAGATTTTTCAGTGTCTTGTTAACAGAGTTCTAATTTAATGGCAAAGGTTATTAGTGTATTGTCATTCTTCAGTCATTATTTTATGAGAATTAAAAGGCAAATAACCTATGCTTTGCTTTATGTTTCTGGTCAGTCACATACCAGAGTTCCATGTTTAAGTCATGGCAGAAGTGGCTTTACATAACCATTTAATGCAAATGCTGATTAAGTTTTTACCAGTATTATGTCAGAGAAGTCAGCTGGTATCCATATACAAAATATCAGAATAGAGGGGATATTTGTTTTCCATGTCCTTTGGTTTTTATTTAGCTCTGCTACTCCCATTTTAAAAACGCAGGGGACTTCCCTGGCAGTCCAGTGGTTAAGACTCCAAGCTTCCAATGCAGGGGGCACAGGTTTGATCCCTGGTTGGGGAACTAAGAGCCCACATGACGTGCGGTGCAGTCAAAAATTACATTAAATTAAATTTTAAAAAATAAATTAAAAGGGCAGAGAAAATGACCTTCCTAGTGTAAGCCAAAGTCATAGAATATAGCTTAGCTTTGTATCTTGATAGAAAAATCTTGCTCTTCCAAAGCTATGAGACATATAGAAAATGACTCGTGTTATAGAATATAGCCTTTGCTATTTGTGGTTCTGGCAAATATTTAACATTAATCTTAGTACGTTATCTTCCTTTTCCCCATTTTACTTTCCCTAAATGTACTCTGAAATAAATGATATAATATTTATGATACTTTGTTTTAAAAGGTTAAGAATCAATTTGAATTGCTTTGGAATTAAGTCTTTCAGGACACAATCCTAGTGTGTTCCCATGTTAATTCTGGAGAAAATGATCCTAATTTCAAGAACTAAATCACCATTCCTAGTAGAAAGGGCTAGCATACCATTTCCTTCAGGAAACATCACAAACATAGTGTTTTTAAGTAAGATCCAAGGTCCAAACATCTATATTCTGTTATCCAGTCTGTTGACTGTGTTTATTAGTAGTGAACTCTGTCATGCTCTCTTGCCTCCAGGCCTTTGTGTTAACTACCTCCTGCCTTGAATACTTTTTGGTTTCTCTGGGACTGCCTTACCTTCCTCAAGAGACTAGGTTAGATAACCTTTATGTGTGCTATACTTTCCTGTTAGTGCCTGTACTTCCGGCTTGCTTTCTCACTAAATATAAACTCCTTGAGGACAGAAATCTTAACATATTCACAACTGTGTCTTTATTTGGCATGAAGCCTGGCACACAATAGTTATTAAATAAGGATTTGCTGAATATGTGAATACAATTTACAGGAAAAATAATTTTGCTTAATTTCATATTTCTTTCAAATGTAAATGCCATTATAAATCCTTTATACCAAGAAATTTATTATCTTGATTAACACTACACTTCTTCATACAACTGGAAAGTTTCAGTAATTCAGTTGCATTTTAAATCTGGGACTGGCAAAATGGATTCTTTAGTAAGAGACCTCCAGTTTCCCTTGAAGAAAAAAATTTGTAGCTCATCTACCCAGAGGAAGTAATTAGTGTAACATGTTACCCATTAATGTGAATTTCTGAAATAGCTGGGTTGTTTGGTATTTTTTAATAGTAAGCTACAGAGTTTGCTGTACCCTAGTATAGAGCTTTGAGCTTGAGTGGAGAGTAGAGTCTGGTTCTCCATCCCCATGTAAGTGGGGGGTAGAGCATTAAATTAATTGTTTCTTCTATAGACTAAAAGCTTCCTGGAAGTATGGTTTGGGGCTACCACATTTCTGTCTAGTACCTAGCACAAACTGGTCATTTTAGGAACTCAATTAGAATTTGGTGAATAAATTAATGAAAGAAAGGGAACATTACAGTGGAACTCTTAGTTCTTCATGTGAACTCTGTGTGGTAGAATGCATATATGGCCAGTTTCAAAAGTAGAATTTACTAAGTATAATATGCTTTCTGAAAATAAGAAAAAAGGTCCTATTGGGATTAGGAAAAACATAACTTTGGGATTGGTTTTATATAATATCGTCACTCTTTCAGGCCAAGTGGGTCTAAAATTAAGTCCATAAAGAGCAAATGGACTTTTCAAATTTTATCTACCAATAAAAGTTGAGAAGGATAGTGTTTGTGACCTGTAAGTAGATCTTTGTTCAGGAAGACATAAAATGGAAACTCTAAATGCCAATAATCCTGAGGCTTACTGTGAACATAATATTTTAGTATTTTTATAAAAGTTTGTCTTCTGCCAGAAAGGAAACTTGAGTTTGAGAACCAGCCTCCAAGGACTTGATATTGAATGAACTTAACTCTTTGTCTAACATTGGTTGGTTTCATTAATTTTGACCCAAGATCAAAATAGCTTAGACATGGCATTTATATGAATGTTTTGAGAATTTTCCTTCACTATTATTATTTTTCAACATATGTAAGTACGTTTCTTTCAAAGTGATATATGTTTACATTATACAAACAAGTGGTTCAAACCTGCTTAGACTTTAGCTTTCACGCTATGATTAGAAAGTTAAAATGAACTTTCACTAGTCCTGGTGCTTAACCTTTTCAGAACCTCAGCTTCTTCCTCTGTACAATTGGTATAATAGTGCCTACCTCTTAGGATTTTTGTGGGAATTAATTGACGTACATTACATCTCCAGCACAAAATAAACATTTCATAGATAGTGATAGAGTGGAGTCAATAGTCATTTTTATTATTAAAACCATATGCAGGAATTGAGTTAGGTATTTTGCTTGCTTGCTTGTTTGTTTTTGATCATGTGGTCCCAAATTAGCCCAAATATGTCTTTTAAATAAGAAATACTATTAAGGAATGCTTTGCAGTAATCATGTAGTGATCTCTTTAGGCTGGCATGTGAAGATGTTTGTCAGCAAGTGGCAGATTAGTATTATAGTATGACTTCATTAGTGTAATAAAAAGGGGTTAATCATTATACATATTCATAGAAAAGTTTTTGAAGAATACACAATAGTTTCTTAGGAATTACCTTCAAGGAGCGAGAATGGAGATACCAAGGGGAGAGGGAAACCTTTTCTCTGCACCCTTTTATACAGTTAGAATGTTGTTGAACATGTATTACTTTTATTTAAAAAAAAAAAAAAGAATGTTTTACCAGCAACTGGTAGAGTGTAGATTGTAAATGAGAATAAACTGCCGAATGTGCTGGTGAAATCTAAAAGTAAGTTATCTTTTATCATAACCAATAACGTCAGTAGAATTAAACCCATGATTATAAAAATGAAAATATAGAAATGCATGATACAGAGACGTTGCTGTTAAAATTACAGTGAATTAATCCCAAATACTTGACATGATGCGGGGCACCTTAAAGCTGCCGCGCCTCGCGGTTTGTGGGATCCTAGTTCCCCAACCAGGGATTGAACCCGGACCCTCGGTGGTGAAAGCACAGTGTCCTAACCACTGGACTGCCAGGGAATTCCCTGTGATAGTTTTTAATTCAGAGTAGAGTTGAAAGTGAAATTCCTCTACAGTAACACTATCACTGAAGTTTATTTAGTATTAGGTATTTGACGTATGTTTTTCTGGAATTTTTCCTATGGGCATACATAAACCCACATACAATTATATACATATATTTCTTAATAAAAATGAGATTTTATTATATGTATTGTTCTACAACATGCTTTTTTCACTTAATGTATTTATATAAGATCAGTACATATATACTTATCTCTTTCTTTTTAACCTCTAGCCTGTTGTAGCATAATTTATCTAATCAGTGTTATTGGTGAAAGTTATAGCTGTTTGCATTGCCTTGCTATGTTGAACACTCCTATCCCATTGTGCATTTCAATAGAACAAATGCCCAGAAGTAGAATTGCCGGATGACAAGGTATCTCTATTTTAAAATTTGATAGACAGTGCCAGATTGCCCACCAATGACATTCTATTATTATATGACTTGCACACCCACCCACCCACCCACAGTGCTGATATTACTCGTTCCAACACTTGAATGTTTTGGCAGCAATTGGTAGGGCGAAGATTGTAAATAGAATAAACTGCCTAATGTGCTGGTAAAAATCTAAAAATAAGTTATTTTTTGGTGCTCTGGTATAAAGAAATCAATATCATTTAATTTACATTTCTTTGATTGTTACTATGATTGAAAATCTTTTCACATGTTCGTTAGCCATTTATAGTTCTATAAGTTGGCTATTCACCTCCTTTTGCCCATTCTGATACCTTTTTTCACTTTCTCATCTTCAGTTGTTAGTGCTCTTTATATATTTAGGATAATGACTATCTTTATAGGATATGAGATAAATATTTTCCCCATCTGTTGTCTTTCTGTCTTTTAATAGTGTTTTATGCCAAAGAAGCATTGATTTTTTTATGTAATTTTTATCAAGATTGTGCATTTATGTAGTTTAAAAAGTCAAAATTTTCTTCAAAGCTTATAATAATCAACAGTTGTCTCCTGCCTCACATTTCTATTCCCACTTCCAAATCCTGCTTCCCAGAAGCAACTACTTTAAAGTTTTATAGAGGTTTTCTCTGATTTTTTTTCTCTCTTTCTAAAGAACATATTTATACTGCCATCTCAGTTTTAGATAAAAGATGAGAATTTAGCTTTTTAACACACACACACGTTTGACCTCCATCTTCCATATACAGTTATACCATAATTTTTGGTTAGCTCAGTAGAAATGCTTCTATTATCCTGATTCTGTGTATTATTCACAGCTGTGATTTTTAGTGTACAATGATTAAATTTGCTTTCTCTGTGTAACAGTTCATTTTCTTTAGAGTAAAGCATTGCTTCATTTTTCTTTTATTAATGTGCGTTAACTGCCATATCCTACACCAGAATTATAACTATCCTCTTGATATAGCCATTCAGTATATTCAGATATATCAGGTAATCTATCAATTTCATCTTCTTCTTGAAGACTTCCCTATCGGATCCCTATGTCCTTCTGCTCCAATCTGGACTGGTTTTCTCTATAACACTACTGCACAGTTACCATCCTGAGATTTCCCTTCACCATCATCCTGGAGGCTTATATTTTTATTTAGCAAAACTAATGTCTTTAAGTTTCTATTTTTGTATCATACTTAAAATCTGAGATTATGAAAATATTTATCCATGTTCGTAGTGGTTTAATGTTAATTTTTCTATGTAAATATCTATTTTCCTGTAAATAATGAGGTAGAAGTTTACTTTTTTTTTTTTTACTTTGAATGACTAGGCACTTATCCTTATATAATTTTATTGAATAAATAATTCATCTTCTCACACTGATTGGAAGTGCCACCTATATCATATATTAAACATCCATACGTTTGGTTCTGTTTTTGAGACCACCATTCTGCTTCATTGATCCTTTTGTCATATTCTAGCTCTAGATCCCAATATTTGATATGCTATAGTTTTTCAATTTGTTTTAGTATCTGATGGAACAAGTCCTTCTTTGTTACTTTTATTTCCCCCTGAATTTCCCTGGCTATTTATTAGGTGTTTAAATATTCTTCTAGATTAGAAGTTGGCAAACTACGGCCCACAAACCGAAATCTGTCCTGTGGCCAGTTTTTGTATAACCTGCAAACTAAGAATAGTTTTTAAATTTTTTAATGATTGGGGGAAAAAAAATCAAAAGAAGAATAATATTTCTTGACACGTATAAATTATATGAAATTCAAATCTCAGTGTCCATAAATTTTTATTAGAATACACACTCATTTATTAAGTATTATCTATGGCTGCTTTCATACCACAAGATAGAATTGATTTGTTACATTGTAGACCATAGGACCCACAAAACCGAAAATATTACAGATACTTTACAGAAAAAGTTCATTGACCCCTGTTCTAGATCAAATTTTTAATAGTAAAAAAGGGAAATCTATTGGAATTTCATGTAATATATAGACTAAGGAGAAATAATATCTTTTCAATATTGAACCTTATCAAATGACAAAAGAACTGTCATTTATTTAGATTTTCTAGTATATCTCGGGAGCATTTTATATTTTCCCATCTAGTTCCTGTACACTACTTCTATTACATTTATCCCTGGATTTTGGGGGGTGGTTGCTGTAAATACAGTTGTTAATGGGATCTTTTTGTACACCCTGTTTTCTTTTTTCCTTATCTGTGTCTTTGTGTGTATACACTTTCTTTCTAAAAAAATTAAAAATATATATACTCATTGTAAAAATAGTGAGGACATATCATAAGGACCTCACTGATTAAAAACAAGATTTCTGTCTCAAGCAGATAAGTGAAGCAACAAAGAACATAGAAATTATTTACTTAGGGCTTCCCTGGTGGCGCAGTGGTTAAGAATCCGCCTGCCAGTGCAGGTGACAAGAGTTCAAGCCCTGGTCCGGGAAGATCCCACATGCCGCGGAGCAGCTAAACCCATGTGCCACAACTACTGAGCCTGCGCTCTAAAGCCCGTGTGCCACAGCTACTGAGCCTGCGCACCTAGAGCCCATGCTCTGAAACAAAGAGAAGCCACCACAATGAGAAGCCCGGGCACCACAACAAAGAGTAGCCCCCCTGCTCGCCGCAACTACAGAAAGCCCGCGTGCAGCAACAAAGACCCAACGCAGCCAAAAAATAAATAAACTAGCTAAAGAAAGAAAGAAAGAAATTATTTACTTAGTAAAAATATAAGTGATGGTAGGAAATTATTTTCCTGGAATTTTACATTATGATTTCTTTCTTAAAATATTTTGTAATCTAACTTATTGCTGTAGCACACATTTTAATTATGAGCCAAAGGCAGAATTACTAATTTTGTTGTTTAAAATTACTTTTAATTAAAGATACTTGCTTGTATTTGAAATGATACAGCAATACACAGTATAGAAAGTAGATGTTCCCAATCAAATAAAAGTTACCAGTTATACCAACCTTTCCTCCACCAGGTATAGTCACTAAACAATTTGAAGCATATTCTTCTAAATTTGATTTTATCTTTAACATTGTTCATATTATTAATGTTATTTTATTTATTGTTGGCTGCGTTGGGTCTTCGTTGCTGCATGCGGGCTTTCTCTGGTTGTGGCGAGCAGGGGCTACTCTTTGTTGCGGTGCACGGGTTTCTTATTGTGGTGGCTTCTCTTGTTGCAGAGCACGGGCTCTAGGCACGTGGGCTTCAGTAGTGGCACGTGGGCTTAGTAGCTGTGGCTCACGGGCTTAGTTGCTCCACGGCATGTGGGATCTTCCCGGACCAGGGCTCGAACACGTGTCCCCTGCATTGGCAGGCAGATTCCCAACCACTGCGCCACCAGGGAAGTCCCAATTAATGTTATTTTAAAATGTAATCATATCATGCCTATTACTATTTACTTAACAATACATTGTAGGACATCTTTGCTATAGATCTGTCTCTGGTTCTATTAGCTACACAGTAGTCAAGTATAATTGTACCAATTTCTTTTTGATGGACATTTGGGTTGTTTCCAAATGTTTTCTGCTGTAAACCATGCTGTAATTATCATTATAAATAACAGTGTGATTCATTTTAAATTCATCTACTCTGACTTCAAAATATTACAGCTTGGGGACCCTATTTTTTCGTCAACTCCCATCAGCGAAAGCGCCCCTTTACTTCAAAGCAGTGTGCTAATGGAAAGTCCGTTTTGCTTTTTCTTTTTTGTTTCCTTCACAGTAAAACAGCCCTTGTATCAATGAGCTTACAGTCCGTTGTGGTTGGCCAGCATGTAACTAATCAATCATAATTATTACAAATTATGTTATTTGTAAAATGCTAGTCATTACTATGAGCTGATAAACTTATTTGCTCTGGGCTTCCAACAGATTGCAGGGAGATGGGTTGATAATCAAGAATGTGAAACAAAGTGTATATAAAATGGTAGCAAGAAGCTATTTATTGGTGGGCTTGTGCCAAAACAAATTATCTCATCCCCTAGGCAAAAATACATATTTTAACAAGGGGAACAGAAAGAAAAAAAAAGGATGTAATATCCTATTGGGTATCCTGGCATTCTCAATGTGCTGTCTTGTTTCATTATTCATGTGCTGGCAGCATCAGCTTCAAGAAGTGATGATTTAAAAGACTTCTGTAAGCCTAACTTTCAAAACATGAAGAGGTGATAAGCCTTTACAAGATCACTAAATTTCGCTAGACCTGTTCTCCTATATTTGACTAGACATGTGATTAAAAGAGATTACATATAGTTCATCATTAAGTGGGAAAATGTTAAGCTTTATTAATAATCTAAAAATGTAAATTATAGTAAGGCTAAGTATTGTAGTTATTACAAATACCTTTTGACACATCAATTCCACTTGTAGAAATTTATCCCAATCAAATAATTTTGGGTACATCACCACTGTTTCTTGAACTTTTTCATCCCAAACAGAAACTCTGTACCCATTAAGCACTAACTCTCCATTCCCCACCCTTTGCCCAGCCCCTGGTAACCTCGCATCTACTTCTGTGTCCATGAATTTGCCTGTTCAAGATATTTCATGCAAGTAGAATCATATAATATCCATCCTTTTGTGTCTGTCTTATTTCAGTTAGCATAATATTGTCAAGGCTCATCCATGGGATGTCATGTACCAAAACTTCGTTTCTTTTTATGGCTGAATAATATTCCTTTTTATGTATAAACCATATTTTGTTCATCTCTTCATCTGTTGATGGACACAGGCTGTTTCCACGTTTTGGCTATGAATAATACTGCTGTGAACATTGGTGCACAAGTATCTGAGTCCTTGTTTTCAGTTCTTTTGGATGTATGCATATGGTAATAATATGTTTAACTTTTTTTTTTTTGGCCACACCGTGTGGCATGTGGGATCTTAATTCCCGGACTGAAGATTGAACCCGTGCCCCCTGCAGTGGAAGTGTGGAGTCTTAACCACTGGACCTCCAGGGAAGTCCCTATGTTTAACTTTTTGAGGACCCAGCAAAGTGTCCTCCATAGCAGCTGCACTATTTTATATTTCTACCGCCAGTGTAAGGGGGTTCAAATGTCTTCACATCTTTGCCAACACTTATTTTCCATTTTAAAAAAATTATAGCCATTCTGGTTTTGGTTTACATTTACCTAATGACTAATAGTGTTGAGCATTTTTTCAAGTGCTTTTTGGCCATTTGTATGTCTTCTCTGGGCAAATATCTATTCAAATCCTTTGCCTATTTTTAAATTGGGTTGTTTTTTATGTTGTTGAGTTGTAGGAGTTCTTTCTATATTTTAGACATTAGCATTAGGAATAAATTGAGGGGAGATCTAAGAAATTAAATAATTAGAAACAGCCTTTAGGTCACATATATGTGATGTCCCATCCCATCCACCTTGTGATCTTTGCCAGTGCCCTTATTGGCATTAATACCTCATAATAACCTTCCTTTTCTTGCCATCCTAAAAATATCCCAGGAGCAGCCAAACTGTCCTACATCAATACCAACCAGCTCATGGTGAACTTGGAGAATTATCCAATCCAAACTTCACAGTCTCCTTTATTTACTATTTTTCCATTAATTTTGTTTGTCATTTACACTCACAATTTAGTTAATTTTACCCCCCAAAACTTCTCTTTTATGTATGTGTACATAATTCACTCTTTCCCAAGACTCTCATAAACACCTCAAGTAACTGTTCAATCTAGTCTCGTCCATTTTTAGATCCTCCTCTTTTTGGGGAGGAGGATTTTTTTTTAATGTTAAAAGTATTTCAAACATGTAGACTATAACTAACATCTATGAACCTATCTCTCAGAATTAATTTTTTAAAGAAATACAACATTATATAATTGAAGTGTTCTTTATACCCCTTCCCAGTCCCATTCCTTTCTAAGATCCATCTACTCTTCTGAAGTTGGTGTGTATCCCTTCCCTTCCAATTTGTACTCTTATTATATGTGTTCTTCTACAACTAATATATATAGATCTTGTGTTGACATTTGCATAAATTTCAATATACCATACATACAGTTCTTCAACTTGGTTTTTCTTTCATTATGTTTTTGAGACTTCTACATGAAAAATTTAAATCAAATGGTATGGCATTTGATTTAAACTATTGTGTGGCAGGGACTTCCCTGACGGTCCAGTGTTTCAGACTGTGCTTCTAGTGCAGGGGGCACAGGTTCGATCCCTGGTCGGGGAACTAAGATCCTATGTGCCGTGCAGCACAGTCAAAATATAAAAAATAAAATAAAATAATGAAATAAAAAAAATAAACTATGGTATGACATTTACATCAGATGATTATACCATAGTTATTTTTTTCCCTGTTGATGGATATTTAAGTTGTTTCTCATTTTTTACCATAACAAACAATGCCTTAATGAATATTCATGTGGCCATGTGGGAGTCATGCGGTATGCACATCCCCAACGTCACTAGATAATGCTAAATTATGCTGATAAAATGGTTATAGTAATATTTCCTTTTTACTTTATTTCTGAGCAAAAATATGGCATTGACTGCTAAGCATTGTGATAATGGAAAAGATACTGGATGAAAATTAGGATGGAATTTCAGCTCCAGAACTAATTGGTTGGGTAACTTATATTAAGTTATTCCATCTGGGTCTGTTTCTCCACCTCCAAAGTAAGGTCAAACTGAATGTGATCTCTGAAGTCTTTTCTAACCTTGGTGTTCTGTGATTTTAGTGCTGATGATAAATTGTGTGTTGAGAGATAAAAGAGCTATACACTTTTTAATGAAATTAGATCTAATACAGGACTAATGTCAGTAGTCCCTAAAGTCTTTAAGTAATCCAAAAGTTCAGTTTAAAATAGTCTCGTCTCCATTTACTATATCATTTTTATGCACTCTATCTTAGTTCAAGATATAGTTTTAAAAGTATTACTCAATTGAATGTTTTCTGATTTGCATAACTAGTTGTATTTCAACAGTACTTTTAAAGATATTTTGAAATGCAAAATAAGGTATTAGATTTGCATTGTGGTTAATAAACTGTGAACTAACCTAAATTTCTTATGAAACATTGATTTGTGGATAAAAACAGATACTTAACTTGGAAGTGAACATTTGGAACCCAACACTTTTGCAAGCTGGAGACTTCCTGTAATGTTAATTTCAGGAAATCCTAGGCAAATATACAGTTATAACTCTAGAAGATATATGGATGGTGTGTTCTGTTATGGAAATTAAAATGTCACTGCTAAAAGATTTGCATTTTGTGGTCTTGGAAGAGCCTAGAACTTCTGTCTTAGGCTTCGTTTTCTCCACTAGCAGTACCATTCATTTTACTACTTCTGGAGAAAGGCAGACAAGATTAAAGTCATGGAGTGGAGAAAACTTTAACAAATAACTTTGCGAAAGGGCAAAGAGAACTTCAAGGGCAATGATGGTAAATAACTTCTTGGACTGAGTCACCAAATTAGATGAGCCGTAATTATCTATTCCAGTTTGAATTCTTCATAAGAAGTGGTCTTTGTTTTCCTTTAATGTAAAATGGTGGGTTTTCATTTCTCTAAATATTTGGCCTCAGATTACTGACAAATGACAGTTTAGTCATTTATCTTGTGTAAAAAATTACCATTAAAGTATCTAATACGGGCTTCCCTGGTGGTGCAGTGGTTGAGAGTTCGCCTGCCGATGCAGGGGACACAGGTTCGTGCCCCGGTCCGGGAAGATCCCACATACCGCGGAGCCTGCGTGTCCAGAGCCTGTGCTGTGCAACGAGAGAGGCCACAACAGTGAAAGGCCCGCGTACCGCAAAAAAAAAAAAAAAAAAAAAAAGTATCTAATACAACCTTGTAAAGGGGTTGCTTTTGACAATGATCTTAGATGTCCCAGTTATGAAATGGCCTTACTTTCTTTGTAATACAGCTGAAAACACCTTCTACTTCAGAAAGTGTCATAGATAAGATGGAAGCTGTGTCAGAACATACTGCCTGACCTTTCTACTGGGATCCAGCATTTCCCGTAGGTGGTTGGCTATCTATTATATATGAGTTTTAAACTGTCACTTTTAAAAGATGTCATTTTGTTTGCTTTTAACTCTTTAATTAATAGCTGTTTAGCACCCTTTCTTCATTTTCCCCCTCTTTAATGATAAGGATTTTTTTTTTTGGTCAGTTTCATTTTCACTCTGGTTTTTAATACAAGACTCAGCAGAATAGAGCCTCAGCAGATAAGTGCTTTTGATTGATGGAATTCACATCTGCTGTGTTTCCCAAATGTATTTTCCCCCCAATCTTTCAGCACTCTTATCATGATTTTGTTGTGCTAGATCATGATACTACAGGCCTCTGTTTCAGATCAGTGTTATTCAGTAGCCAAAAATAATGTAAGAGTGCAAGGCTGTGACTAAAGAGACAAACAAAAAATTCATAGTAGAAGTGATACTCTTCTGTTTCTGTTGATTGAATATGCAACTTTGGGCAATTAGTTTCCTTTAGCTTTGTTTTCATTCCTTCATTTGTAAAATGAAGCTAACAGAAGCTGTCTTACGGATATTGTAAATAATTCAATTATAAAACATTTGTAAGTTGTGATGTCTGTTGAATTGGATGTTAGTAATAAACCTATAATAAATAAATAATTTTAAGAAGCTATTCTCTGACAACTATCCACTTCCCTACCCCAAGAAAAATATCTCACTTTATTGCAATTGTTCAAGACATGACTGGTTAACAGCAGAAACTTAACACAACATTGTAAATCAACTATACTCCAGTATAAATGTATTTATTTATTTATTTCATTATTATTATTTTTTAACATCTTTATTGGAGTATAATTGCTTTACAGTGGTGTGTTAGATTCTGCTTTATAACAAAGTGAATCAGCTATACGTATACATATATCCCCATATCTCTTCCCTCTTGCGTCTCCCTCCCACCTTCCCTATCCCACCCCTCTAGGTGGTCACAAAGTACTGAGCGGATCTCTCTGTGCTATGCGGCTGCTTCCCTAGTATAAATTTTAAAAAGAAAAAGAAAAAAATATACATGACTGGTTATAGATTGTAGAAACATGGGTAACTAATATAATTGAAAATTGTGGCATTGTTGCTTATTTTAAAAATCACAATTGCTTATATAATTTAACCGTATTTCTTCTATGAACTTTTAACTAGTCTTAATAAATGTTAAATTATAAATTAAGGGGCTTCCCTGGTGGCGCAGTGGTTGAGAGTCCGCCTGCCGATGCAGGGGACACAGGTTCGTGCCCCGGTCCGGGAAGATCCCACATGCCACAGAGCGGCTGGGCCCGTAAGCCATGGCCGCAGAGCCTGCGCGTCCGCAGCCTGTGCTCCGCAACAGGAGAGACCACAGCAGTGAGAGGCCCGCATACTGCAAAAAAAAAAAAAAAAATTATAAATTAAGGTAGTAGATTTTCTTAAAAATTTTAATCCTTAATGCTAAGGAATCACTTAGGTTTTACAGTTTTATTCAACTCTTAAGTAAATAAGTATTACTTATTTAACTTAATTTTCTATAGCTATAATTTTTGTCTAAGGTTTCTTTTATGAAATAAGTAATACACACATGAAAAACTATTTTGATGATGAATGTTAATTCTTACACCAGTAATTCAAGTGGAAGAATATTGGATTTATGGTAGTCTTTAGGTTGCAAATATTCTTAGACTTATTCTTGGGCCTTTTTGCCTGAATGCCTGAAGAATTTTTTTCTTTTAATCTTTGGAATTTAGTAGCTTAATTAAGACACGTTTCAGTGTTTATTCTATGATCATTTTCTCTGGGATACTGTGGACGCTTTCAATCTGTATGTAGCTTTAAGTCTTATTCCTAGAAAGTTTCTTTTTAATTATCTCAATTTAAAAATTTTATTATATTTCCATTCTCTTCCAGGATACTGATTATGAATATGTTCATCTTTAAAATCTCTAATTTTCTCTCATTTTTAAAACTTTGTTCAGGGCCCTTTGGTTAATTTTCTCAGTTCTATATCATGCTTTCTTCAGCATTACAAGTTCTTAGTCCTGCTTCCAGTGCAGGCTGCATTTCGGCAGTGGTTTTATTTTATTCCCACATCTCTCTTGACTTCTGCCAATTCATTTTTCATTCCCTTTTTGGCTTAGCTCTTATATCCCTGCTATGAGCTCCTGTTTTATACAGCAGTTATTTCATTGAGTTCCTTTTTTTTTTTTAATTCATTGGCAGTATGTTCTGATACAGCTTCCATCTTATCTATGACACTTTTTGCAGAGAGTTCTTCACCTGACACTTCTTTTCCCTATTTCTTTATGTTTTGTTTTTATAATATTTTTACGGAGATTTGATACTGTTTCCTTCTTATTATTCATCTCTAAATGAGATGAATTCTCCTTAGTCTTGTGACATTCCTACAGGGGATGGCGCAAGACCATGTTTTTAATCTAGCGCTAGTAAGAGTTTTCCCTACTTAATGATGAAGATCCTTTTAACAAACTTATTTATGAATTATTTTAGCCTTCACTTTTACTGAGACAAATATCATTATAACAAACTTATTTGTGAGTTCTTTTAGTTCCTACTTTTACTAAGACAACTGATTTGCAATTTTATTGCTTTAATTTTGAAGGAAAGGCCAATACAGACCTTTTCTGGACAGAGTTCATTAATTGTACATTGAAAAAAAAAAAAACCTGGGGAATTCCCTGGCAGTCCAGTGGTTAGGTCTCTGCACTTTTACTGCCGAGGGCCCGGGTTCGATACCTGTTTGGGGAACTAAGATCCCACAAGCTGCGTGGTGTGGCCACGAAATAAAAAAAATTAAAAAATTTTAAAAACCTGCATGAATATCCACGAAACATTTATAAGAAAAAGTAGCACTATAGGCAATCTGTGAATATCTACACAAATTCTGTAGATACAGCAAGTAGCTATTATTTACAGATTTACTGAGGAAATAATGTAGTTGTAAAATGTCTTATGAATGTGATTAGTTTTCCAACTGCCCTAAAACTCTAAAATTCAGAACATATTAAGGTTATCTTCACTAAATGGCTTACATATTTTTGACTTCTTTCTGTCCTATACTTTAAATCCTTCCTCCATGCTCTCTCCTAAACTAGGAGAAAAGAGCTACCAACATCACCAAGCATATGTGGTAAACCTATTTATATGACTAGTAACAATATAATAGAAGGATGATTATAAACATTTAACAGATTATATCAAATAGATATTATATATTAAATAGACAAATAATAGAAATCTTCCCAAGCAAAATATGGATAATTTTTATATTTCCCTTTTAAAACATTTTAAAACCATGTAATATACAAAGAAGGGAATGAAAAAGTTTCAGGGACTAAATTTGTGAGCTCAATTAATTACACCCAAATATCATAAAGAAGTGGATCATAGACTTTTTCTACAGTGTCCACTTTTTCCCAGAGCCATTGTTGGGTAGCCCTCTTGCCATGTAGAAATATTGGTGTACCAGAAAATGTGAGAAACTGGGAATCAAATGCCACTCATAAAAAAGTCAGAATAATCATTACATCTTCCCATCTTACCAGGATGTTAAAATAATTGAATGTGATTAGGTATGTGAAAGAAAGCACTTTATCCATATGTAAGCTTTAATGTTCTTATTAAATGTAAAAAGAGACCAAACTTAATTCTAGCAGCCTTTTTCAAGCAGCTATTGAGGACAAGTACCAGCATCTACCTTGTAGTGCCAAACCCTTTTTTACTCTGACCAGTGAAGATGGTAACAAGTCTTAAAACTACTCATTGGAGCAGTATGCAGCCTAACATTTATAGTGTCTGAGTAATAAAATACCATTTCCTTGAGTGGAGTTAAGCATTTAGAAATCTTTTAGGAAAGACTCCCTGAACTTCACTAAGAATTCAGGGAGGAAACCATTACTTCTAGCTCGTTGTGGGACTCTTCTATCAAGTGCTTGGAAATTTGTCTAACAGGAGGAGGAAGGAAGGGGTAGGTAGAATTGCTCTCCTAGACCCTGTGAAAACACACATATACATATACACTCTCACTGCTACGTGATAACTAAATGTAACAGTTCCTGTTTCCTATTGTGGTTCTGTTTCATTCCTGTTTAGAGCAAAGACAGCATGGTCAAGAGCTAACTAAATGTGACTAGTCTGAGGAGAAGGTATATGACAGAGATGGCATTGGTGGCAATACCTCCATCCCTCAGAGGTTAAGCCAATAAAAACAGTTGAATTACCATAGGAGCCTAGGGTCAGAGTTAGACTACTGGTTAGATTTTTAGATCTTAACTTTTGGTTTCTCAAGTGATTTCAAAGAGAGAGTATGAGGCCACCAATGATGGTGGGGAGGGAGGGGCTAGTGGAAGGTTGATTTATAAAGTGGTAGAACAGTGCTGAAGCCTCAGTACTTCTTGCACAATTAGTCAAGAGATGTGTCAACAGTGCCTGAGGCAGCAGTGATACAAGCTTTATAGTTTAGTTATGAGAATCAGTATTATTCATTTTCAACATAATTACCAGTGTTTTTTGAACTCTCTAGAACTGTGCTGTCCAACTGGTTGCTGCTAGGCAGGTAGCTATTTAAATTACAATTTAATTAAAATTTAACAGAATTGCAGATTCAGTTCCCCAGTCACACTAGCCGCATTTCAAGTGCTCAATAGCCACATGTGGTTAGTGGCTGCTATATTGGACAGTGCAAATGTAGACTGTTTCCATCATCATGAGACATTCTAATTGAAAGTGCTGATCTAGAAAAAACTCTCAGAGCAAAAGTTTAATGTTAAATATATATAGTTTACAATCAAATGATTGAGGCCCAAAGTATACTATGTAAAATAATTGCCTTTTAAAGATGGAACCTACCATTGTGGCTTAATTATTCTAGGCATAAATAATATTTCTAAAATGAACATTAGTGCCCACTAAATAAAAGGACAGATCCATGTTAATTTTAGACTCAAGGACTTTAGGGAAACGTGTGGATTTAAAAAAGGAGAAGAATAAAAAAAATTTCATTCCATTCACAATACTTAAAGATAAAATAAGTCAAGATGAAAATTTTAGGCACAGTATTGATATAATGGAAGTTATTGGTAAATAAAGGATAGAACATGAAAAATCTGATTCAAACAATGACATAGGATCCTTTACACATTCTTTTTTATTTTATGAAAATATGATGTTCTCTTTATAGAGAACATAAAATCACTTAAAAGTGATTTCTATGTCAAAATTTAAATATCAAAGAAGACTGATCAAATCCTTAGTTCTAATATAATATTGAATGTTATTAATATATCCAGAGCAGGAGGGGAGAATAATTGAATTATGGGCAATTGATCCCATTTTTTGACATATAGGATAGTAAAAATTTAACACTTAAGTACTTCATACTTTATATATATGCTCCACACAGACTATCACATTGAATTATTTCATTTATTAGTAGTAATGGATGGAATTTATTGAATGCTTATTCTGTGCCAGCCACCTTGTTGAACACTTTATATGCACTGTCTTATTTAATCTTCACAATATACAGTCCTATGGGTTAGATATGTTTATTATGTCCATTTTACAGATGAGGAAACTGAACCTTGGAGAGTTTTGAAACTTGCCCATGATCATATGGCTAGTTAGGGATAGATCTGGGACTTGAATGCAGTTCTGGTTTTGTGTTTTTATTTATTTATTTATGGCTGTGTTGGGTCTTTGTTTCTGTGCGAGGGCTTTCTCTAGTTGTGGCAAGTGGGGGCCACTTATCGCGGTGCGTGGGCCTCTCACTATCGCGGCTTCTCTTATTGCGGAGCACAGGCTCCAGACACACAGGCTCAGTAATTGTGACTCACGGGCCTAGTTGCTCCGCGGCATGTGGGATCTTCCCAGACCAGGGCTCAAACCCATGTCCCCTGTATTGGCAGGCAGATTCTCAACCACTGCGCCACCAGGGAAGCCCTGCAGTTCTGTTTTAATCAAAACCCCATGCCCTTAATTGTGGTTGCCTTTCCAAGTAGCAGGCTGAAGACCATATTAATAAATAGCAGAGTAGGATTTAAATATATCCCTTTCTAACTCTAGGTGTCATGTTCTTTCTAGTTTGCCATATGCCTCTTATATCAACTGTAAATGAGGAAGAAATGGCCATAATTTTATATTGAATGGAAATTCTTGAAGTCCTTAGGCCCAATCAGTTTTCCTAAATTTGTTACACATCAAGATTTGAGAATGCTGTCTGAACAAATTACTAAAAATGCCACAGATTAAAACAAACTGAAATACAGGTTGTACTGATGTGACTTTCAAAAATCAAAAGCCTTAAAGCAATAGAAATGATATTTATCAGAGGCTAATTTTCACATTGTCTTAATTTCCAGTTACATTCATTGTTTTTAGAGAACATTGCAACCTTACAAACTTGTTAAAGAATACTTAGGGAGTTCCTTATTTGTAATCATAAATTATGGTAATTTTTCTAAACCAGGTTATGAAGAAATAATCAAATATCATCCCAAGAAGTCTAGGAACAGGCAATCAGTAATTGAAGACCAAGTGGTGAAAGCCTCTTTTTGGTTAAAATACTCTGTAGTTAGCCTAGTCCAAACAGTCCCTGTCTATTCTGAGACCTTTGAGGGTTCAAGTACTCAATCTGAGAAATCTCACCAAATGTGAAGTATCTGGAGAATAAAAATAAGAGAGAAGTTCTCTTCAGTTGTCTATAGTGGAATTTCCCTCTAAGTGAATGAAATGTAATTCAGTCCGTTGAATCACTGAACTATTTTATTGCATTGGAACTCATAAAATAATTCTGTTTGAAAAACACTGCTTGCCATTTCAACAACTTAAAACCATAGTCTATTCAATCACTTGATAACAAAGTAGTGTGGAGAATGACTTCGCTGAAACGGTGCCAAACTCTTTCCAGCAAAGTGGCATTGGCGTGAGGCAGCAAAAGGAAAGGGAAGGACCAGGAATGTAAAGAAGAGTTAACTAGACTTTATTTACTAGCTAGCATTTAAAATATGAGAGCAATAAGGAAATAATTAAAAATAATATGTGGAGCCATCTTCCAGAAAGTTACAGTCTAATTGAGAAAAACCAATTCATATGGAATAATATGAGATTTGCAAAGTAACATTAACACAGGAAAAATGGAACATAGTCCATGCAAAAGAAACTTTTTACAACATTGTTTTTGTTATGATGGAATTGATTGATTGATTCAGTTTTTCATCAACTATATTTTGCATACTGTCTGTCCAACATTGTTTCAGCCATTGAAGATGCAATAGTGAACAAAACAGACTAAAAAAACCTGCCCTAAGAAGTTTACATTCTAGAAGGGGGAGACAGAACACATAAAAATTAAGCACATAGTGTATTAGAAGGTGATGAATGCTATGGAGTATAAAAGCAGAGAAGATGGACAATGGGGGAGGTTACAATTTTAAGAGTGGTTAGGGTTTATAATATATCTTTTATTAAAATCATATTAGTCTGTAGGAGCCAAAGTTGAAACAGGGCCAAGCTCTTCTCTCTAGTGAAGGAATAAGTGGAAGGAAGTAAATGAAAGAATGGAAATGGCATCAGGTACTTCACTTATCCCTTTTCTGGTCCTGGATCTGTCCTTCTGTTTGGGTAAGTGTTTAGAAGTACATTTGGTGTTTTGGTAGGGTCCACTGGCCCTTGAGATAAAATGGGGTGAGGTGTGCGGTGCTGAAGATATTCTCACTGATAGTAGAGCACAGTTCCACTCACCTTCCCCTGACATCTCGGCACACATTGTATGTGGTTACGAAGAATACTTTTACTGAATAGTATTTGGGATAATGAGATTTTCACTTGTAGAAAAATTTTTTTCTCTATCCTCTTAAAATCTCAAGAAGTCATCATAGTTAAGAAAAGTCTCTGTCTCTTCCATGTCTCTTTATCAAACCAAGTCTACCAAAGTATTGAATAGTTGTTCATTCATTGAGTGACTAATTTGTGCAGAAAATGTTTTCTTTTTCAAGTGTATCTGAGTATTTCCTTGTCACAATTAAAAAAATGCCTAAGAGATACGGGAACATATGTATATGTATAACTGATTCACTTAGTTATACAGCAGAAACTAACACACCATTGTAAAGCAATTACACTCCAATAAAGATGTTAAAAAAAAAGCCTAAGTATTAGCTGTCCTTGTCTCTTCCTTTCCACTGACCTCTTCTCTCTTTTTTTCAAGCAAGCACAAGTCTCTATTCATCCACAAAAACCAGTACTACTCTCTTGTTTTACCCTAGTGTGCCTGTAAACCACCTAACCCCACCCCTGCCCCCCACGCCCCACCCCAGCCTACATTTCCTTCCCTTTTTTTCTTCCCATCCCAGCCCCATTCTGGCAAACCGAAAAGATTTTCTCAAAGATCACCAATAATTTCCATTTTGCCAATGTTAATCATCTTTTCTAAGTCTTTATTTAACTTGTCCACCTGATCTCTTTGGAAAATCTCCCACATTGTATTATATCCCTTAAGTGAGATAAATGAAAGCATATCATAATGTCCAACACAAGAAAGTACTCAACAAATGTTGGTTGAATTTGAACTGAATATGACTTTATCCTCTCTGGGTTCTATTCCAGCTCAATGCCTTAAATGCTGTAGATACTTGATACACTTTGGTTTGTTTTATGTACGAATGAATGCATGAACCTGTCACTTCTTCTCTGCCTCCTTTCATGGTCCTTCCTCTTTCTGACCTCAAACATATGCTTAAGAATGTATATATTAGTCATCGTGCTAATTCATTATGCTACTTATTTCTCACAAACACTTGATATGGTAGTTATTCTTATTTTTCTTTTACAGGTGAGGAAAATGAGACTTAGAACTCTTCAGTGACTTAGCAGGTTCACATATTTAGCTAGTACACGGTAGAACCACCAGTTAAAGTAATTGAGCTTGTTCTAGAGGACTCAAATATTGGTTCTGTGCGCATTCTTTACACTCTTCTCTCCCTTGTAGAGTCCATCCATGATTTCAGTTGGCAGTTCTATGCTAGTGACACCAAAATCAACATTTTAAGAATTGACATTGTGGGGAGGGATAAATTAGGAGTCTGGGATTAACAGATGCACACTACTATATATAAAATAAACAACAAGGACCTACTGTATAGCACAGGGAATTATGTTCAATGTCTTGTAATAACCTATAATGGAAAAGAATCTGGAAAAGAATATATATATGTGTGTGTGTGTGTGTTTTATATATATAAAACAATCACTTTGTTGTATACCTGAAACATTGTAAATCAACTATACTTCAATTTAAAAAAAAATTGACATTGTATCCCATTTCTCCAACTGCCTCCTCTGAACTGTCTTGCTCTCATGTTGAACTAAACCTATTTTACACAAACCTCATCAGTATTACCTCAGGATGTACTCCCTATTAGTGATTTAGTTGTGACAGTTTCATCATCCTAATCACTCAGACTTGAAACCATCTTTAACTTTTTTCTTTTCCATTTCCTTGTCTTAACTCACATCAGCTGATACAGTATTATCCCCAAGGGATACACAAATACATGCCTAATCCCACACAAGTCTACCACAGGTAGAAAAGTCAATCGGAGGTGTGTCTTTATTACTTCCCTTTAGTTAATAACTTACTTATTGTCCCCTGTCATTTTAGAAACATACTGTGAAAAAATTAATGAGAGCTGTTGGAAATTTTATATTTATTTGAAACTATTTTTCCAGAATTATACATACTGGATACATGAAAAATACTGCTAACTTACTAATTCTTCCTGCAGATGGGGGAGATTTCATTTTTATTAGGTACTAGTATTCAGAGCCTCCAGCAGACATCCCCTCAGGTTGCACCGAGCAAAACTGGAGCACATGTTTACCCCAGATCAGTCACTGGCAATGACAATTAAAAAATTACTACAACTAGCTTACACCTATTAAGACTTATCCTGTATCGTCACAGGGCAGAAAATTGTTCTGTCAGCAGAATAATGGGAAGAAATAGCTGTTAGGCAGGTAACCAACAGCACTCTTTCTTCATTTTGGATTTATCCAGTACAAAGCACCCGCATCTTAAGCACACCATGTCTCTGGAAATAAATAATGTGATTATCTTCTTTAAGAATGGACTACTGAGGCTTCCCTGGTGGCGCAGTGGTTGAGAGTCCGCCTGCCGATGCAGGGGACACGGGTTGGTGCCCCGGTCCGGGAGGATCCCACATGCCGCGGAGCTGCTGGGCCCGTGAGCTGTGGCCGCTGAGTCTGCGCATCCGGAGCCTGTGCTCCACAACGGGAGAGGCCACAACAGTGAGAGTCCTGCGTACCGCAAAAAAAAAAAAAAAAAAAAAGAATGGACTACAACATACAGAATATTTAATGTAAGAGATACTTTGAGGAGTTAGAAAGGTGTCCCCTGTTTCTTTAAGAACATGCTGTTTATAGGACTATCAGTATACATAGAGAAGTGCCATTTATTTATTAATAAATTTATTTTATTTATTTATTTTTGGCTACTTTGGGTCTTCGTTGCTGTGCAGGGGCTTTCTGTAGTTGCGGCAAGCAGCTGCTACTCTGTTGCAGTGCGTGGGCTTCTTATTGATGGCTTCCCTTGTTGCGGAGCACGGGCTCTAGGCGCGTGGGCTTCAGTAGTTGTGGCACGTGGGCTTCAGTAGTTATGGCTTGCCGCAAGCTCTAGAGCGCAGGCTCAGTAGTTGTGGTGCACGGGCTTAGTTGCTCCGCGGCATGTGAGATCTTCCCGGACCAGGGCTCGAACGTGTGTCCCCTGCATTGGCAGGCAGATTCTTAACCACTGGGCCACCAGGGAAGCCCCTGCCATTTATTTTTATTAGCAATAATAGCTAATAAATTTATTACATGGGATTTGATGTGTGACAGTCAGCCTTCTACCTGAAATATCTCATGTAATCCTTATAACATCCTATAAGTTTCGGATATTTTTATTACCCCTGTTAACCCACAAGAAATGAGGCTTAGAGAAGTTCAGTTACTTGACCATACTGTAAGTCAGAGGCGGAAGCACGATTCAAACACAGGTAATCTGGCATCTGAGTTAATATTCTCAACTAGCATTTAAACTGCCTTCAGTAACTGGCAGTAGCGATGAGACTGAGCCAAAACCTGCCCTATCACTCATTCTGAAACCTAGGGCTTGACCTAGTTTTTCCTCTTACTAACCTTTTTGCTCTGCCTCCTGACAGGATAGCACCGGTCACTCTAATTTCCTTCCTTGATCTGTGCAGAAAGTCATGCTTTGTTTTGTTTTGTTTTCCCCCCTTAAAGATGAGTGAATAGGGACAGAGAATGACAAAAGACATCTACTAGAAAAATATGTGAAAGCATACAAATATCCTAAAAGAGAAATTTTGAATTTAAATTTTGTTCATAAGTAATGTAATTCTGTGAAAGTTAAAGGGGGATAGTCTGAGAAGAAAAAATATATATCATAATATGATCATCTCCAACCTTTCTTATTTTTAATGCACTCTTTCTTGTCATGCTTTGAACTCTGACTTATCCTTACCACAACTTCAGGCTTTAATAACTGCAAATTTAACTGAAAAAAAATCTTTGCTGAATCACCATTCATGAATTCTTCTAGCTTTGGGGAAGAGTCTAGCTTCAAAGTACAAAGTTGCCTGTGGTGAGAAAGGTCCTTAAAATTTCCACAGAAACACTGAAGCAAAGTTCTTTCATTATTGAGTTCCTTCTGTGTACCTCTTAGGCATTCAGCTAAGTGCTAGGATTTTTTTTTTTTTAAGCTTCCATTAGCTATTTTGCTTTGATGTTTTCACCTCTTAGTCACTGTAATCAAGGCTTCCTGATGGTGACATTTGCAGCTACTTGTGGCATCATATTGTCTAACATTTATCAAGCACCAAGGAAACCCAGGCAGATATGAATGAGTAGTAGTGGAGGGGGCACAAAAACATAAAACTGACTAAAACACAAATACTGAAGGAGAACTGGATTTGGTCATTTCTGGCTGTATGAGGGAGGTAAAAAAGAGGTTCCTAAGAAAGGAGAGAGATGAGCAGAGAATGAGGAAATAATTAGACCACGGACACATATAATTGTTTACGAACAGAAACAATAGCAGAATTCAGGAAGAAAAGAGCACTGTGCAAAATATCCTTAAATGTGCTGAAGCTTTTTCAGTGTGTGTGTATTTAATGTGGTAAGATGATTTAGAAAACTTGCTCTGAGTTCATCTTTACTCAGGGTGAGTTTTAGCTTTGTGATCTTTCTTCACTATGCTTAATTGCTCACCTCTTTGGTACTCAGCCCCCACCGTCCACACACAAACACTCAGTTGCTCAGAATTATCTCTTTTATCGCTTGATATTCAGCTCACATTTACTTTCTCAGGCTTTTGGAAGTTACCACTCAGACAGATGCAAATGCGGTATTATGCCTGCCAAAGTGCTGAACAGAAAAGAGACTTCTTTTACACCTTCCATCTTTTGAGCTTTTAGTCCTGCTCTTTCAAATCCTTGCTAAATAGTAAATGGGGAGATTGTTATTGTTCAGATGAACACAAGGGTATTCGCATTACTGAGCTGACTGTTTCTAGTCCTAAAGAGATTCATTACAATTTCCTTATCAGCAAAGGAATCGCCTTGATTTCCTTTTGATGATGCTTTCCAGCTGATATTCTAGAACTAGCACAGAAGCAATTCATACCTTCGTGAAATAGCTCTTGCCCAGTAATCCTGCTTGATTTGTACATATTAGGCTTTAATTACAGGGTTAAGGGGATGGATGGAGAAGAAAGCAAAAAATACCCACTGCCCCCAAATTGAGCTCTATCAAATCAGCTTGACTCCCTCAACAGAGACTGGCAGGAATACATTGATATTGCAACTGTTTTCCCCCCTAGTTGTCAGCCACAAAGAATAAAACAATTAAAAAAACAAGAAACAACCATTAGTAATTTAAACTGGACTCAAATAGAACTCTGTTAATAATAGTTCACAAAATTGTGGGAAACCTTAGGTACCATAGACCTATAAAAAGCATCTTAAAACACATTTTGTGCCTTTTATGATTTGCCATTATGAGCTGTTATCTTTTTTTTTTTTTAAATGGGTACTGTGTTCTGAACCCAAGATAGCTATCAAGGGTTATATGAGTCTGTTAAGTGTTAAGTGTGTTAAATTAAAAGAAGTTTACCTATATGAAGGGAGGAAAAACAGTGCTGAGACAAGTGAATATTCTTCAAAGGTTTTGGAAGATCATTGTTGCCAAACTTGGGTTCACTTGCCCATCATACAGCAAAGCCAATCTACTCACAACGGGTTGTGGTGAAGGAAAGTACAGCGTTTATTGCAGAGTGTCAAGCAAGGAGAAGGAGCAGCTCACACTCAAAAGACCCAAAGTCCCTAATGGATTTCAGGGAAGGGTTTTTTAAGACAGCCTTAGAGGTGAGGGTTGCAGGGTGCCTGAGCAGCTCGTGCTCAACCAGTCATTCTTCTGATTGGTTGGTGGTGAAGTAACAGGGTAATGTTTCAGGAATCTCAATCATCAACCTTCTAGTTCAAACCAGTCTGGGGTCAGTCTGTAGTCACCATCCTCCACTGGGTGGGGGTCTTAGTTTCTGCAGAACAACTCAAAGATACACAGCAGATTGTTATCTGTATCCCTTCAGGAGGAACTAGGAGTCCTGTGACTCTAATGTTCGAATCATTAACTGCTTGAGTCTGTTATTTGGAACTCAGGGAAGGTCTCCAAGACTAAAGACTTTTTTTAATAAAAAAGAAACAGGGGACTTGGAGGGGCTTTTGTATCCAGGAAGGTCCCACAGGGTCCTGCTCAGTTTCATTTTCATGTTTATATATTTGAAGGATTCTATTTTTGGTTTAACTTTTTTGGTATAGTTATCCTTTCAGTTGAATCTTATATAGTCTCTAGCTACTTGGTCTTTTAAAAACTCTAGGACATAAGTTATGTATTTAAAAATTATAGTATTGGTTAATGACCTCCTGAGAGATGGCAAGAATTTAGAAGGGGGGAAATTTTTTTTGACTAGTAAAATCGTCCAGATTTTACTACCAAATTAGGGCTCCCTTTCTAACTTTAACACTTCCACGTATACCAATTAAAATGAAATTGTTTGGTGCATTGGAAAGTAGAGAACAATAGAGTTTTAAATAAATGTGGTTTTCCTTTTTTATTTAATTAAGTTTAAATAGTTAATTCTGGTTAAAGGCATTGCCTTGAAAAAAAATCTGGTTTATAAACATGAACTTGAATTTATGGGGGACAAGGGTAAATTAGTAGTAAAAACTTTATGAAAAGTTCCCATCCCCTTTCAGCTGTCTAGCCTGTTCTTTTCCTTTCCAATGAACGTCAATACGCTTTTTTTTTTTTTTTTTTTTGCCCTGCCATGCAGATTGCTGGATCTTAGTTCCCCAACCAGGGGTTGAACCCCGGCCCCCAGCAGTGAAAGCACTGAGTCCTAACCACTGGACTGCCAGGGAATTCCCTCAATACACATTTTTTAATTATAAAAATATAGTGAAAGAAGAGCCTTGTTTACAGTTTCATCTTGTGCTTTGCAATTCAAAGTGTAGTCCATAAACCAGCAGCAGTGCCTGGGAGTTTGTTATAAATACAGAATCCCTGGCCCCAGACCTACTGACATTCAGAATCTGCATTTTAACAAGATACCAAGGTAATGGGTACACATCAGAGTTAGAGAATTACTGATCTAGTGCTTACAATTAGAAGGTGACACCCTCAAGAATAGTTGCTAAACTTCCCTTTTATTTTCAGTGACCTCTGTAAGCATCCAAAAGTAGCATTAATTGGGTTGTTTCAAACTAATATGTCCTCCCCAATTAGTAATTTATTGTTCATAAAAAAGAACAAAATACTAATAACCTGCTGTATAAAAAAATAAATAAAAATTAAATTTAAAAATTTAAAAAAGGGCTTCCCTGGTGGCGCAGTTGTTGAGAGTCTGCCTGTTCGTGCCCTGGTCCGGGAAGATCCCACATGCCGCGGAGCGGCTGGGCCCGTGAGCCATGGCCGCTGAGCCTGCGCGTCCGGAGCCTGTGCTCCGCAACGGGGAGAGGCCACAACAGTGAGAGGCCCGCGTACAAATAAATAAATAAATAAATAAATAAATAAATAAAACTAATACTAAACTTTCTTTGGGTTACTTGTATGGCAATATGTTAATATAAATGTTTCAGACATTACATGAAATTCCTAAAAATCTTATATGTTCTGGTATAATGTTATAAGTCATAATTCTAGTTATTATTTTAAAATGTATATCTCAGAAATAACTAAATTTCTTTGTCAATTGCATTATTATGAACTTGCATCAAATCTTTAACCGTGGTCATTTTTAAGTCTTTTGTCATTTACAGACAGTTCTGGGTGTACTCTGATGCTTTTGCAAAAATGTTCCTATAAAAGGGTTTCATCTTCATGGAATTCACGGAAAAGACTCTGACAAGCACAGGTTTCTGGTAACTGACTATACTGCTGAACTGAATAAATAAGCATTTTCAGAACTCTAATGGAACTGATGAATTCATAGAAGTGCTAACAAAAGATCAAGATGAAAAATAATTACATGGGACTGAGTGAACTGATGAGGATGATTATAATTTTTGTGACTTTCTGTTTGAATAAAATAAATAAAAATAAAGCTTTCATATTCACTTTTAATTTTAAAATACCTATTTAGGGCTTCCCTGGTGGCGCAGTGGTTGAGAGTCCGCCTGCCGATGCAGGGGACGCGGGTTCATGCCCCGGTCTGGGAGGATCCCGCATGCCGCGGAGCGGCTGGGCCTGTGAGCCATGGCCACTGGGCCTGCGCGTCCGGAGCCTGTGCTCTGCAACGGGAGAGGCCACAGCAGTGAGAGGCCCGCGTACCGCAAACAAACAAACAAACAAACAAACAAAAAACTATTTAAAAAAAAAAAATGTCATGAAGAACCTAGGGGTAAGACGGGAGTAAAGACACAGACCTACTAGAGAATGGACTTGAGGATATGGGGAGAGGGAAGGGTAAGCTGTGACAAAGTGAGAGAGTGGCATGGACATATATACACTACCAAACATAAAATAGATAGATAGTGGGAAGCAGCCACATAGCACAGGGAGATCAGCTCGGTGCTTTGTGACCACCTAGAGGGGTGGGTTAGGGAGGGTGGGAGGGAGACACAAGAGGGAAGAGATATGGGAACATATGTATATGTATAACTGATTCACTTTGTTATAAAGCAGAAACTAACACACCACTGTAAAGCAATTATACTCCAGTAAAGATATTAAAAAAAAATACATTCAATATCCTGTGATCCTGATACATTCAACATCCTGTGATAAGCCATAATGGGAAAGAATATGAAAAAAAGAATATCTCTGTGTGTATAAGTGAGTCACTTTGCTGTACAGCAGAGATTGGCATAGCATTGTAAATCAACTACACTTCAATTTTTTAAAATTTGAAGGAAAAAAATTGTAATTTATTATTCAAAAGAAATTGTGAGAATGCCTTGGCATTTGAGAGACTTTGTAAGGAAGGGTTGAAATATGGAATGACTCCCTGTTTGTGAGAAATACAGTAGTTTGGATTAAAATTAAAAGCACTTTATATTGGGGCATATAACCTGGCATTACCAACTGTGTTATCCACGTTCCTGAATATTATTACATTTTTTATTATACTTTAAACAGTATGCTTTATTTGAATAGACAGTAGTTCTTTTGGGTTCTTAGTAGGATTTTGCAGATAACTTTTTACCATGTAATTGATCCCAGTATAAGAATATAATTTGGGTACCTCCTTTATTCTTTTAACAAATACTTGTCAAATGCCTGTCACATAAGAGAATAACAGCAGTGAATAGGACAGACAGGAGAGTAACAATAAAAATATAAACATATATATAAAATAATTTCAGGTATATTCAAGTGCTATGATGTAAAGAAAACAGTGATGATAGTCACTGAGAAGGAGTAAACGTACTTTAGATAAGGGGGGTCTAAGTACGTTTAGATAAACGTACTTTAGATAAGTAAACGTACTTCAGGGCCTCTCTGATGTGGTAACATTTGAGCAGAGATCTTCAAGTCAAGAAGGAACCAGCTCGGTCAAGCTGTGAGGTATGAAAAAAAGCCAATGGGGCTGAAATGTGGCAAAAAGGAGCAGAGAATGATGCGGAATGCAGTAGGGAAATTAAGGAAGGGCAGATCACATAAAGTTTAACATTATGACATTTGACTAATAGTTGTCGTAGTGTGACATCTCTTTATTTAACCAATGACTGGTATCTGAGGTTTTTAAAACTTATGCTTTAAGCCCTTCACCTTCCATTCTAGTTCTTAGGGCAACTTTTTACCCAGTTCAGTTCTGCTGTGACTGAGGCCAATATCGATCATTTAAATAATTCTTATTAATCACGGGAAAGAAGAAATCTTTTCAGGGGTAGCAAACTCAGGACTGGAGAGATAAGGAAATGTGTAAATCTTTGGAGTGTAAGACCTTAGAAGTAATAGAAACTGTGGCATAGGAAACAGTGCCTATCCTACCCAAAGGCAGTCTATTAAATAGGTTGTTGTCTGTTTTCTAAAACAGTGTAGTACTAGCTAAACAGATCAATGGCTTTATTCATTACTCAGTTTTGCTTCCGATATCACAGTTGTTTAAAAATCCATATTCGTATATAATGATACAATTTTGCCTATCTATATTAAATTCATTATAGGTGCTCAATAGCTAGATGTAGTAATCTAAATGTGGTTTGAAATATTCATTATTTTTAAAAATTTTAGGTGTAAATACTTGGGCATTTTTTAAAGTTTTAGAATGTATATATAATAATTAAATGTCACATACCTTAAACATGAAGGCAGTAAAAATGTCACCCATTCTGTGGAAAAATAAACTGAGGTACAGAGGTTAAATGGCTGGCCTAAGATGTTATATTGTCAAAGTCAAAATTAAAATGCTATTTAATTAAAGAGAGGTGATTGCCAGTCTCCCAATCCCATTCCTTTTTTTCTTTTTCTTTTTCAAATGCACAGAAGTTATACTTCAGAAAAGGCCCATATACCTTTCACCTAGATTCACCAGATTTTAAGCTTTTGCCGTGTTTTCTTTTTATTGTTTTCTCTTCCCTGTTCCCCTGCAGCATCTAACACACACACATTCTCTCAAGCACACGTATATGATCTGGTCATTTGCCAGTATGTCATACCAGGACATTCTAGGAGATGTGAATCAATTGGGACATGAAGATTATGTATTAGCTGCTGCCTACTTTAAGCATATAATGCCCATTCCTCCCATTTTTTAATACTAGAACAGTGATTCCTAATGCTGGAGGTGCAATGTGTTACTCAGAATGGGTGCAGGTGGGCTTCCCTGGTGGCGCAGTTGTTGAGAGTCCACCTGCCGATGCAGGGGACATGGGTTCGTGCCCTGGTCCGGGAGGATCCCACATACCGCGGAGCGGCTGGGCCCGTGAGCCATGGCCGCTGAGCCTGTGCTCCGCAACGGGAGCGGCCACAACAGTGAGAGGCCACGTAACGCAAAAAAAAAAAAAAAAAAAAAAAAAGACATGAAATTTTTATGTTTGTCAAAAGTTGGCAAAGATTTTCTCAACAATTGACAAACCGAACTAAAAACTAGAAGACTGGACAGATTTATCCACATTGTCAGCAATTCGTTTATATCCTAGAAAGAGTTTTCTTCCTACATTGTTGAAATAAATTCAAAGTATATTTATTGAGAACCTATTTCAGTCAAGACCCTTGTGCTAGGGGGAAGAAAGCCAAAAGACCATTCCTGCCTTCAAGAAGTTTATAATTGAGAAAGGAAGAAAACACGTATTTTTAAAACTTACACAGAGAAAATGTTGTTAGTTTTATTTTTAAAGTTGTAAATGACAGGAAAAAAGAAGACTAACATATAATGAGTATATCTACAAATGGTCAGACACATGGGTTTTCTGGTTTAATCTTCAGGACAGCTCTCTAAAGCAGATTTTTTAATCTTTATTGTCAGATAAGGAAACTGAGGTTTAAAAGGATTAAGCAACTTGTTGAAAGTTACAAAGCAAGCATATTACAATAGATTACTCTCCTTGCTCCTAATCTAAAGCTACTTTCTTTACTGGTTCACTAGATCCCTTCTTCTCTGGTCTACCCAGGGACATCACTTCAACAACTCTCCCCTCTCTCCTACAACACCAATTATTCCTCCTCCTGGATCATTCCCATGAGCCTGTGTATCTATTCTTATCTCTTCCACCTTTAAAAAAAAAAAACAAAAAAAAAAACTTCTTTTAACCCCACTTTCCTTCCCAGCTACCTCTTCATTTCTTTACTCTCCTTCTTGTGTACATTTGTCAAGAGTTGTCTGTACTTCCTGCATACAATTCCTTTCCTCCCAGTTGCTCCTAAACCTATCCGGTAAATCTTGTGTCCCTACCAGTCCACCAAATTTGCTCTTGTCAGGGTCACCAGTGAGCTCCATTTTGCTATAGGTAAAGGTCCATTGTATTTATTTTTCGCTGCATTGGGTCTTCATTGCTGCACGTGGGCTTTCTCTAGTTGCAGCGAGCAGGGGCTACTCTTTGTTGTGGTGCGCGGACTTCTCATTGCGGTGGCTTCTCGTTGTGGAGCACGGGCTCTAGGCACATGGGCTTCATTAGTTGTGGCACGAGGGCTCAGTAGTTGTGTCTCACAGGCTCTAGAATGCAGGCTCAGTAGTTGTGGTGCACGGGCTTAGTTCCTCCGTGGCATGTAGGATCTTCCTGGACCAGTGCTCGAACCTGTGTCTCCTGCATTGGCAGGCAAATTCTTAACCACTGCGCCACCAGGAAGTCCCTTGACACAGTTTTGACTCCTGCCTTTTTGAAACTTTACACTTGACTTTCAGGATACCACACTCTTCCTTTTATCTCACTAGATGTTCCTTCTCAGTCTCCTTTGTTGGTGTCCTCTTCTCCCCAGTCTCCTGAAGTTGGAGTGTCCCAGAACTTGGACCTTGGTCAGTTTCTTTTCTGTATCCATCTTGTGTCTTTGGGGATCTCATCCAGTACCATGGGTTTAATACCACTTACAATATGCTGACAATTCCCAAATTTAAATCTCTAGTCCATACCTCACTTCTGAGCTCCAGATTTATATCCAGCCTAAGCATATGACTCAGTATCTCCATTTGCATGATCAAGATATCAAAAGTCTAATTCCTGATCATCTTCCCCTAGCCTTTTCCACCTGACCATTCTTCTCAGTTGATAGCAGCTCCATTTTTCCAGTTTGCTCTGACCAAAAACCTTGGATTTATCCTAAATTACTTTTTTTTCTTACACTCTCAATCCAATCCATCAGCAAATCCTTTATCTGTCATACAACAACATGGATCTCCAAGTCATAATACGACTGAGTGACAGAAAGCCAGATACAAGAGAATATATACAGTATACACTGTATAATTAAATTTATATGAAATCCTAGAAAATGTAAACTAATCTATAGTGCCGGAGAGCAGATCCATTGTTTGCTTGGGTGGCTAGAGTTGGAGGGAGAGACCTTACTGCAAAGGAGCAAAAGGAAATTCTTGAAGATTGGAAATGTTTCCTTGATTGTGGTAATAGTTTCACAAGCATATACATCTGACAAAACTTATCAGATTGTACATTTTCTGTGGCTGCAGTTTATTATGTAAATTACACCTCAACGAAACGTGCACGTGCACACACACATAAAATCAATTCTCACCACCTCCATTGTTGTCTCTCTGGTTCAAGCCACCAACATATCTTACCTGGATTATAACTCACCCTTTGCTCACTCTGTTCCAGCCACATAGTCCTCCCTCACACTTCTCCCTTAGGGCCTTTGCACTAGCTGTTCCCTCTGACTAGAAAACTCTTTCCCCAGGTATTGGCACCTCCCTTACCTCCTTCCAAATTTGAGAAGGGTCAACTATCTTCACCTTCTCAATGAGGTATATCCTCATCACCCTGTTTAAAACTGTGGCTTTGACCCCATACCCCTGGCATTCTTGATCCCCATCCTGCTCTATTTTCTTGTTCCAAAGTTCTCATCATTCTTTTAATATACTAATTTACTTAATCATGTTTATTGTTAAATGTCTGTTTCTCGCCACTAAAATTTAAGCTACACGGAATAGGAAGCTTTGTTGTGCTTCCCCAGGTGCTTAGACCGACACATAGTAGGCACTAAATGAATATTTGTTAAATGAATTAGGAATTAAGTTGAAACTGCAACTCAAGTCACCCTGTCTAAATTCACATATTTAAAAATCACACCATGCTGCTAAAGAGCAGAAGAAGAGAAAGATCTCTTCTGTGTGGATGAAAAGATCAAGGAACAACTTACTTTCCACTCGAAGAAACAAATATGTTCACAATAAACTGTTAATATAATATCAGATATAGATGATATATGTTATACTAAGACTACAAATAAAGTGCCATAGTAACTTTGAACTTTAATTGTCAGAGTAAAGAAAAGAGGTGAAATTCAACTGGGTCTTAAAGGAGCAGTAGGATTTTGACTTCTAAAGAAGTGAAAAGATTTTCCCAGCTAAGTAAAAGACGCAAGCAGTGTTGAGACTGTGAAAGTATCCTGAACATTTAAAGAATAACTAGGAATCTACTAAACCTGGATTGGGCCCATATCTTAGCAGCCTTGAGTACCTCTCTGTGGAGTTTGGATGACTCTATCAAAGATATTTGAATAGTAAAGTGATACTATTATAGCTCTCTATGTTAGGAAAATGACATTTCGGGCCATGTACGGGAGAGGTTAGAAGCAAGAAGATTTATTTAGGAGGTGATTGAATTTACTATAGGTATCATTATTTGCCTATGTGGCTCGTCTCTCCCTCTACATTTTGAACACCTAAAGGATAAAACTTTGCTATGTATTGCTGACATTCTTATGGATATTAAGTTCAGTTCCTTTTATTCTTTTTCTACCCCTCAAAGTTAATTTAACAACTTGGAGATATCCCAGGTCAGTTGTTATTAAGACTGTTTACTTTTTAAAAGCATTTTAATATTGATATTCTGTGTTTACTTATATATTATCTAGAATAGATGTAGATTCATATACTTTTGAAAACAGCAGTTGCTGTGAGAGAGAATTCCTGAAACAGTGTAAGGCAACTTTCCGTAGGAGTAAACTGCTCTAACATGTATTCTGTCAGCATTTATGCATGCTTGCCCTTCTGCCAGTGGCAAAGCAAAATTAAAAGTGACTAAGAATGCTGAGTTATTCTTTCAACATTAGAAATTAGGCAAAAGTTTCAAGGTTTAAATACTAATTTTCTAGGTTATTAAGGAATCTCTGAAAGTCCCAGGACAGGATTACCTCCTGCACAGAAGATTTTGGAATACTTAGGCTTCCCTTGTGTTGAATTGGCACGCTCCTTTTCAGTGAACAGAAACTTTCAATAATGACATTTTTGTTTGTTTGTTTTTGTTTTTGCCGCGGTACGCGGGCCTGTCACTGCTGTGGTCTCTCCCATTGTGGAGCATAGGCTCCGGACGCGCAGGCTCAGCGGCCATGGCTCACGGGCCCAGCCGCTCCGCGGCATGTGGGATCTTCCCAGACCGGGGCACAAACCCGTGTCCCCTGCATCGGCAGGTGGACTCTCAACCACTGCGCCACCAAGGAAGCCCGCCTTTTTTTTTTTTAAAGCACAAAGTAAAAAGAGTTTTAGACAGAAGGACTTAATCTTCTGGTTTGGCCTTGGGTGGAGCAAATCAAAATGATTAAGCAGTTAGTATTCAGGAATATTGTAGGCTAGATGGAATCCTTTATAATTTATCAGGTCATTAATTTCTGAAATCTTTTCATACAGTGATTTAACTGAAAAGTGTACCATAGTGGCTAAGAGAATGGGCTTGAGGTTGGACAGTCTAGATTTGAATCCCAGCTCTACCATGCACTAGCTCTGTGAAGTTGGGTCTCAGATTTTTAATCTGTAAAATGAGATTTATAGTAGTAAGTCTGTCATAGTAGTGTGTTAAGGTTTAAATGAGGTGATGTACAGTGCCCGGCACATAGTGAGCATTGAATAAATGTTGTATGGTCAGGACAGTGTTGATTACATTAAACTAGGCTCTGCTAATGAAAGTAACTCTTACTTCTTTCTGTCTTATAATAATCTAAAATAAATTCTTGTTGATTTTCTCTTTTCTATTATATTTGTGCTAAGATTAGTTCATTTATGAAAAGCAATAATGAATGAATATTCTAAAAAAACTCAAAGACTGAATGAAGTCCTATAAACCAATATAAGTGAAATTTTAGTCTGTTGACTGAAGGCAGGCCTAAGTAACTGGTTCTAAACTACTTAATGCAAAGATGCCATGTATTATGATTGTCCATGTGGAAGAAATATTGTATAACAGGATTAAATTGTTGTTTAATATGTAATATAGATTTTATTTCACTTAAAAAAAAATAATACATGTAGACCAGCTCCCAGGGGGTTTCTTGATGGTTAAATAGTGTGATACCAAATGCCAGTTCTTTAAGACACCCATTAAAAATAGGTTCTTGGACAAATAAGTTGAGAGTGCTGATAATTCTGAAATTATTGACATTTGGGTACCAGGTAGTTCAATAAAATACATACTAAATTTTCAGGGACTTCCCTGGCTGTCGAGGGTTTAAGACCTCACCTTCCAATGCCAGGGTACCAGTTTGATCCCTGGTCAGGGAGCTAAGATCCCACATGCCTTGCAGCCAAAAAACCAAGACATAAAACAGAAGCAATATTGTAACAAATTCGGTAAAGACTTTAAAAAAAATGATATCACTTGAAAAAAATACATAGTAAATTTTCAAAATAAAGGTCAAGTTCATTTTTAAGTAAAGCAACCTGTAGAAATAGTAATTCAAAAAACATGAAGGAGTGATGGTTACCATTTGTTTAACAAAAATATTTGCCATAATATTCCTTAAAATCATAAATGCCTTAGTGTATTTGGTATGTGAATTAGTATAATTCAGCAACATATACCAACCATATGCAGTGTACCAACCAGTTTGTTAGGCCCTGGTGGTAGAAATATGATCCTGTTCCCCTAGCATTGTATGGTCCTAATGGAGAAACATTTTTCTCCATTATGAGAAATGTTTACAGCACCCTTCTGTGGGAACATAAAGGAAAAAACCCACCCCAGCTTGGGGGAGAGTCAGGAAAGTTTCCCTGAAGAGGTACTGTCTAAGCAGATTCTTGAACAAATTTTAGTTATCTAGGAAGAAGGAGAAGAAAGAGGTTGCCAACAGATGCTGTGAGGTCCTGGATTTACTAAGGACAGGGTTCAAGAGCAGACAAGGAGGACTTCCTGGTGGCACAATGGTTAAGAATCCGCCTGCGAACGCAGGGGACATGGGCTCAAGCCCTGGTCCAGGAAGATCCTACATGCTGCAGAGCAACTAAGCCCGTGCACCACAACTACTGAACCTGTGTGCCACAACTACTGAAGCCCACGCGCCTAGAGCCCGTGATCCGCAACAAGAGAAGCCACCACAATGAGAAGCCCACGCACTGCACAGAAGAGTAGCCCCTGCTCGCCATAACTAGAGAAAGCCCGTGCACAGCAGTGAAGACCCAACGCAGCCAAAAATTAATTAATTAATTAATTAATTAAAAAAAAAAAAAGAGCAGACAGGGAACAGATCACAGAGGATTTTATTTGCCCTCTATCTACAAGGAGCTTGGATTTTATATCCTATACGTGATGGGATTAAAGGGTTTTAAGCTGGAGAGTGGCATGGTCAGATTTTACTTTCAGGTTGATGATGCAGGCAGTAGGGTCGGGAATGGATTCCATTCATAAACAGCTTTAAAGAGTTTTTTAAATCTAGTGGTATATAGAGAACTGATAGGGTTCATTCAGTTTCTAAATTTCAAGTACATCACTCAAGTATGAAGAAATTGCTTTAAATACCTGAACAAGAAAGTACTTGTAATCACTTATATCTTGTGGAATTTATACATTTGAGGTTCATATTCAGAGCAGTATTGTTGAAAGATCAAATAAATGCAGAGAGCTTTTGGAAACAGATTTTAAGTCAAGATTTTACACTTGAATATATGTACTCTACCATATTTATTTATGTTTTTTAAGTTATTGGGTAGAAACTAATGAAGTAATTGTAAACTTTTTCTTGTAGTTCAGAAAATAATATTTCTACCCAATTCTTTGACTTATCAAGATATATTTTTGAAAGGAAAAGGATTATCAAAGGATTAGTTTCTCTAACTACCTGAAAACCATTTGAAAATTGTCCAAATCTTAGTCCAAAAATTAAATAAGGGGGTTATCTTAGGCTGCTATAACAAAGTAACGCGGACTGGGTGCCTAAACAATAGAAATTTATTTTCTCACAGTTCTAGAGTCTGAGAAGTCCAAGACCAAGGTGCCAACCACTTACGTTTTCTGGTGAGGTCTCTCTTCCTGTTCACCTTCTGGAGTTGTGCTCACATGGCCTTTCCTCCTTACGTGGTGTGAGGTGTATGTTGGGGAGAGAGATCTTTTTCTCCTCCTCTTCTTGTAAGACCATCAGTCCTAGATAATGTTCCCCATCCTTATGACTTCATTTAGCCTTAATTACCTCCCAAAGGCCCTATCTTCAAATATAGTCACAGGAGACATTAGAGTTTCAAAATATGAATTTTGGGGGGGACAGAATTCAGTTTATAGAAGAGGCCAAGTAGGCCTTTTTCCGAAGAAGTAAATATAAATTTATGAATACACAATTTAAGGGCCTCCGTGGTGGCACAGTGGTTGAGAGCCCACCTGCCGATGCAGGAGACACGGGTTCGTGCCCCGGTCCGGGAAGACCCCACATGCCGTGGAGCAGCTGGGCCCGTGAGCCATGGCCGCTGAGCCTGCGCCTCCGGAGCCTGTGCTCCGCAATGGGAGAGGCCACAATAGTGAGAGGCCCGCATACCGCAAAAAAAAAAAAAAAAATACACAATTTAATTTTGACGTTTTAGGGTCCCTAAATCTGGGGTTTTAGGGTCCCTAAAGCTTAAGGAAAACTTTTATTTTCAGGGCAACAAAGTGGAGACAGGAGAGAAATAGTCCCAAACAAACAAAGAACTTGCTTATAGCTCTGGCATTTTAGAAAAATTGCATGCCAGATAATCCTTCATTAGCTGTAAGAAGGTTTATTTTCAAAGCTCTTATTTCTGCATGTTCTTTTATCTCCAGTGCCTGGCATTGTAATCCTGTAGTAGGGAGTCAAAAGTTATAAATACAGGACTCTCACAATGCCTTCATAAGTGGCAGGTAAAATTTGCAGAGACTAAAGGTGTTTATATCTTGGGTTTTTATTTTATTTGAATTTGTGAAAGTGAAGATTACTGGGAATTTCGGTTATATTGAACTCAGAGCAGTGTGTGTGTGTGTGTGTGTGTGTGTGTGTGTGTGTGTGTGTGTTCTGTTTCTGTTTCGTAGATAAGTTCATTTGTGTCATATTTTAGATTCCACATATAAGTGATATCATACATAATCATAGACTTTCAGAGTTGAATGGAACTTAGAGATTGTCTCAACTAGCCCCAAGACCAGGAAACTGAGGCTTTGAGAAATTAAATAACTTGATTAGGGACTTCCCTGACAGTCCAGTGGTTAAGATTCTGTGCTTCCACTGCAGGGGGCGCGAGTTCCTTCCCTGGTCAGGATCGAACCCGTGCCCTGTGGCACAGCCGAAATATACATATGTGTGTGTGTGTATGTGTGTGTGTATATATATATATATATATACATATATATATATATATACACATCTTGATTAAAGCTGAAAAGCTATTTAGGGACCAATATGGGATTAGGACCTAAGACTTCTGTCTTCCATTTAGAGTTCTTTCCACTATATGTATCATGATGCTTGCTACCCAACTGGCAAGTTTCTTTGATCAGGAATTCAATCTAGACTGTAATGATACCAAGTCATTACTACTAAACTACTTAGAAACTATTTGAGCCCATCTTAGATCCATTCCAAATCTAAAATTCTGATTATAAAGAGAACGTAAAAAATATATAAAATATATAGATTAACTTAGCAATTAAAAGTCAGTTGGTTCATTTTATTGTTGTAGTACACATATTTTCTTTTCTCAAAATACATTTCCAAGGACAGAAAGACAAGGGAATATATATATATATATAATTGACATGAAGCAAAAGCCAGTTTATATAAAAATTTGGTTTTTTTTTTTTGTTTTTACTACACTGCACGTCTTGTGGTATCTTAGTTCCCTGACCAAGGATTGAACCCAGGCCCTCAGCAGTGAAAGCACAGAGTCCTGCCCACTGGACCGCCAGGGAATTCCCTGAATTTTATCTCTGATAGTATTCTTTTCACTATTCATCTCAATTTGTTAGACTCTGGGAAGTCATTTTAACCTTTTGATTATATATAAAATGGAGTGAATACCTAATTATAGAAATATAATACTGTACTTAGTACTTATCTAGCATTTACTAAGAATTCAACTTTAAAATATTTCCCCAAAATTTTATTCTCAGCCTTTTCCCTGTGCATATTTTGCCTAAGTTACCATAATTCCTTCTTGAGTTCTTATCTACCTTATACAAATAATTCCAGATCTGAATCTTTGGCTCCGTTGTTGCCCCTGAGCTTCAACCTCTGTTTCTTTCTACATGCAGTGTATTTGTACCTAGATGCCCATCTAGCACTTAAAAGTCATTTTGGCTGGAATACAGTCACCATCTTTTTACTATTAAACTTGTTCCTTCTGCTGAATTCCCTATTTTTGTTTATAGAACAGTTATCGTCTCTGTCACTTGATCTTAGAGCCTCAGAGCTAACTTTGACTCCCATGTCTTTTTCAGGCTAAATAGCCCATCAATTGCTGGTTCTGCGCCATGTTATTACTGTGTTATTCTTGCATCCAGAGGCATGGTACCTGCCTTCTGCTTTCAATTTTATTGCCAACATTCTAGAATAAGATTATCATGCTTTCTTGTTTGGTAGCCCTAACTTGACCTTCCTGCTCTAGTCTCCCATTCCAATTCATTCTTTTAAAAATGTTTTTAGCTTTCTTTTTCTGTTACAAAGTAATATGTATTCAATGGAGAAAATATATAAAATACAGAAAGGTAAAAAGAGAACAAAATGCCTATATTCCCAATACCCAAAGATAATCACTATTAACATTTTGGTCTATATTCTTCCAATTCTTTTTTTCTATGATGTGTGCATAATGTTTTTAAATAAAATGTTTCCATTCTAACCTGTATATTACTGCCAAACAACTAGAGTATTATTTGAAGCCTGATTCTAATATTAAATGATTTCATCATTTACAGTTTAAAAGCTTAAAATCCTTTGCATGGTATTCAAACTCCTGGATAATCTAGACTCATTAGACTCTTCCAGCTTTGTTTCCAAAGGATCCCATCCCAGATCTGCAGAACAACCACTTAAGTTACTTGCCATTACATGCTGCAAACTCCAATCATTTGCTCACACTGTTTCCTATAAAATCTCTCCCTGTTCTTTACAGAGCAATCCAAATGCTGTTTCTACCATGAAGCCATCAATCACCTGCCCATTCCCACCCCCTAGCTCCTTAGAGAGTTAGAAGTTCTCTCTCCCTCTTTTGAACTTCTGTAGTACTTGCAACATGCACCGGTTCTAGATAATTAGTTTCTGGTGAACACATATCAGTATTATATATTTTTCAACACCTAGCATGATGTCTTAAGCACAGCGGGTATCCAGTAAGTGTTGAATGAATAAATGAGTGAATGAATAGTTGAACACTGCTTCAGGGTCATTATACCTTTTATTAAACACATGAGAAGAGTAAGATTTTGTAGATGTAGAAAAAGCTTAAACAAATAGAACTTACTCAGGTTAGAGGGAATTGAGTAAGGAGACAGAATTAGAAACTGGAATGCTGCAGTTTGTCTCTTATCCTCTGAGCTATGATATGGCTCTTAATCATTAATGAGTAAATATATATACTATATAGTATGGGTTGCCCATCACTTGAACATTATCCTGTTTTGGATACAGGAGGGAGGCAATGGTCCTCCTTCTTCTATGGATATGGAAGAAGCACAAGTAGATATTCATTTCTTTGTTGCCTGGCAGCTGGCCTATGGACACGTGATTTTGGTCAATCAGTTGCTGCCACCCAGGACTTTGAATCTTGAGAGCCTAGGGCACAACAGAGACAATTTGTGGCAGTCTAGGAGAACAGAAACAAGTGGCAGTGGCATCAGCAGACAATTACTGTGGCATGATCTTGATTACGGCTTTGCCCTTCTAGGATCCTGTCTATTTTCTGAGCTTTCTGGTTTGTTCTGTGAGACAGCCTATTCTGATGGGTGTTTTCTAACAGCATCAAGGTTTTAACTCAATTCTGACCCTGTCTGCCTGGAGATAGCATCAGATTCCACAGGGCAAGGGCACAGTCTCACAAGGCTGCCCGCAGCCACTCCCCCACCCCAAACTTCAGATGCTTGGTGCAAGTCTGAGTTGTTACCTGTGCTTCTGACCAACCAGCTGTAGATCAGAGGTTCCTACAAGCCTTCCTCGAATTTGTGGAGGGGGTTTTGCTAGAGTGGCTCACAGACCTCAGAGACACATTTACTTACATTTACCTGTTTATTATAAAGGATATTATAAAGGATACAGATAAACAGCCAGATGAAGAGGTACATAGGGTGAGGTCTGGAAGGGTCCCAAGCACAGGAGCTTCTGTCCCCATGAAGACAGAACTAGGGTGTGCCACCCTCAGGGCATGTGGATGGTTCACCAACCCACAAGCTCTCCAGACACCATCCTTTTAGGGTTTTATGGAAGCTTCATTATGTAGGCATGACTGATTAAATCTTTGGTCCCTGGTGATTGAACTCTACGTCCTGAGGTCAGGGGTTGGGGCTGAAAATTCCAACTCTTTAATCAGGTTTGGTTCCTCTGGTTACCAACACCTATCTATCCTCAGGGGCTTTCTAAAAGTCACCATATTAGCATAAACTCAGGTGTGGTTGGTAGGGAGTTGTCATGAATAACAAAAGACACTCCTTTCACCTTTATTGCTCTTAGAAAATTCTAAGGGGTTTAGGAGTCTGTACCAGATGAAGACCAAATATATATTTCGTACTATAAGTCACAGTATCACACCTATAATTAAATTTCTTTTCTAAGTTAGCCAGAGTTGGTTTCTGTTATTTGCAACCAAAAACCCTGACAGAGGGCTTCCCTGGTGGTGCAGTGGTTGAGAGCCCGCCTGCCGATGCAGGGGACGTGGGTTCGTGCCCCGGTCCAGGGGGATCCCATATGCCGCGGAGCAGCTGGGCCCGTGGGCCATGGCCGCTGGGCCTGAGCGTCCGGAGCCTGTGCTCCACGGCGGGAGAGGCCACAACAGTGAGAGGCCCGTGTACCGCAAAAAAAAAGCAAAAAACAAAACAAAAAAAACCCTGACAGAGGCTGTTATCTTTAGTACTTACAGTAGAACAGCAGCATACATGCATTTCAACTAACTCCCACAAGGCTAGATGCAATGCTATAGTAATGGGGCTGCCAATGCCAAAAGGCAAAGAAGTGAGAGCTGTTCAGTGGAATCACTGTGGGAAATGCCAAGTTAATCTCTGCAACTTTTCAAATAACTGCATGTTATATGGATTTTTTTTCAAGTAAGAATTACGTTCATATCTAGCAAACCTTTTTTCCGTACCTACTACATACCTGGTATATGTTATCTCATTTAATGCTCACAGCATTCTATTACTTTCTATTAAGAGAAATTATAGAGGCTTGATAGAAAACAGAATGGAGTAAACTCTGCAGATAAGAAGGCTTTCTTTAGAATTCTTCAGAATTCCTCATTTATACTGGTATCTTGAAGAGAGAATGATTTGAACATCCAGATTTCTGCAGATCAAGGAATCTATCAGAAAACATGAAGTTTTTGTTTTTACTAACCTCTAACTGAAATTTAGCATTTCTTGTAATTTACAAATGTTGGCAACAAACCACACAAGTATTAGCAATATCTGAGATTTTTGTCACCAATCACCAAAAGAAATCCCAGATAGTTTATAACACATTACAGTTAACAGAAATCTCAAAATATTAAGTTCACCACTCTTTGAAATTATTGTGGTTATTATACTTCCTACTAGCTCTCATTACTAAATGAATTAATAAAGAAGCCATAGGGAATTCCCTGGATGCCCAGTGGTTAGGGCTTAGCGCTTTCACTGCCCAGTGTCCGGGTTGGATCCCTCGTCAGGGAACTAGGATCCCGCAAGACACGCAGCACGGCAAAGAAAAAGAAAAAGGCACATATATATCACAAATCTGTCTTTTAATATTTTGGTAACTATTTCAGTATGATTGGTTTCCTTTCCTTTGTAATTCTAAGTGATTAATATTTTTCATTTAAATCATTATTCTGAGGGACTTCCCTGGTGGTCCAGTAGTTAAGACTCCACACTTCCACTGCAGAGGGCAGGGGTTCGATCCGTGGTCAGGGAACTAAGATCCCGCATGCCACGTGGTGCAGCCAAAAATAAACAAATAAATAAAACATTATTCTGAGAAGGTGTCATAGGCTGTGGACTGCCTGTGATCAATGTCACAAAAAAGGTTAAGAATTCCTTTTGTAGGTAGACTTTCTTCCTTTAGACTAACGCAGTGGTGCGTGAGAATTACTTTAAAGGCTTATATAAACAAAACCGTGCATACTAGGATTTTCAAGGATAATTTGAACTGTATGCAGTTTTGGCCTTAAGTGTCCACCTTTGTACCCAACCACCTTAGGTAAGATATGATTCCATTCTAGAGTGTTTTCAAGTAAATTCACAGACTCCTAGGAATTTGAAGACATGAAAATAGGTCAGAAATTCTCCATGAGATTTTTAAATGTTATATTTTCATTTTGATGATTGTCTCTTAAATAATAAGCTATAGTGGATCATCTGGATGACTGCCTTATGACCAAAGAGTTCTGTGGCTTATCCCGACCACTGACTCTACTTTATCTTATTTTTCTTTATGATATTTATTAGTACCTGATATATCAATATTTATGTGTCTCTCTCCACTAGAATGTAAGTTCTATGAGAGTAGGAAAGAACTAAAAGCCTTGTTCAGTACTGGACACATATTAAGCACTTAAGAAGTATTTGCTGAATGAACGAACACATGAATAAATGAATGACTAAAAATAATTTCAGAAAACGTTAGGGATCTGTGAGAATTTTTCTCTAAGGGATCTGAATATTAATCAAGTTTGAGGAACCCTGTATTAAAGAGTAAATTATTATTGTATATTACAAATATTACAATTTTCATACCACACATATGATTAAGTTGTGCAAAATGAAAACTTCAAAAGACCGGTTAAATCTATTAGAGTAGTTCAGAATTTATGTAGACGTAGACACCATTTTTGTACTGGTCTTGATTTTAAGACCCATGTAAAGTACCGTTTTCCCCAAAATGAATGCATAATTGATTTCAAGTTGCTAACCACACATACAAAACTATCAGAGAGAACAAAAACTTTCAGTGTTAAATTTAAGAAATCCAAAGGATCTCTTCCTTTCCCATTTGTCTCTCTAACCTAAACATCTTTTTTTAAGGGAGGGAGAAACTAATACTCTTTAAGAAACCAAAAGAATTGATATTTTTACTTTTTAAACACACATAGTCTTAAATGGTGACCCCAAAGTAGTCTACAAGTTATCATTATTATGATAATCAATGCCCCAGATACTTCTGCATTATTTGCTTAAGTAGAAATTAGATGATCACAAAGGTCCCTTTCCAGTTATCAGATTCTGTCATGATGGGCTATGTGATCATTTGGCATAAAAAACACCTGTCATCTAGTTTTACTTTCACAGTGAAAGTACCATAAAAATGGTTTCTTACCTCAGAATAATAGTTAGGTATTAGTGGCAGACAGTGGTAACAACTGTCCAAAATAAGTTTTCTGTTTATTTCTTTAAAGATAGTTTTCTTTAAGTCTGTATTGGGAGGTTGTATTATATGAACAGGGGAGGGAAAACACCAGACTGGTCCTGACTTTGAAAAAGTCCAATCACCTATTTCTACTGTATTTTTCACTGCTGTAAAATGAAGATTTTGCCTGCCTCTGTATACCTTCTTGGGGCAAGATAATGAATGCAATAATAGGAATTTACACAGGCAAATTTACTGTGAATCTTACATTTCAGAGCCCCTTATTTACACCAGCCCCTTCTAAGGCCCTAAACCTATTCTTGTGTGGAAATTTTATAAAAATTTTTTTCTTAAAGAGATCCCCAAATTTGTCGATGCTTCAGTCTCCATAAGAACTGAACCCACCACTATGTATTCAAGTATTATTTGGAGAAATAAAGACAGAGAAGTTCAATCTTATTAAATTACACTTTTCTTATTAACCTCCAAAATATAGCAAAATAGGAAACTGTTTGGTGTTCTGAAGCCTGACTTAAGCAGCTGGATTCAGAAAAAAGTTTTCTGAAGTGAGAAATTAGAAGGAATTTTAATTTGGGATAACAGTACTGCATAAGTATGATTTGACACTTAACTTTTCTGAGATTGAATTAAAAAAAAAACAATTGATATGTCTGATCTTTATAATTCTTTCCAATGTGAAACATTCTTTTTTTAATTTTTTTTAATTGAAGTATAGTTAATTTACAATGTTGTATTAATTTCTGCTGTACAGAAAAGTGATTCAGTTATACATACATATACATTCTTTTTCATATTCTTTTCCATTATGGCTTATCACAGGTTATTGAATGTAGTTCCCTGTGCTATACAGTAGGATGTTGTTGTTTATCCATTCTAAATATAATAGTTTGCATCTGCTAATCCCAAACTCCCAATCCATCCCTTCCCCACTCCCCATCCCACTTGGCAACGATAAGTCTGTTCTCTATGTTTGTGAATCTGTTTCTGTTTCGTAGATAAGTTCATTTGTGTCATATTTTAGATTCCACATATAAGTGATAACCTATATGAAACATTCTTAATCTTACTCCCTTTCTTAATGCTAAAATATTGTGGATTTTCAATCTAGTTGGCTCCAAGTTTATTGTTGCAGAAGTGTGACTACAACATTGAAAGGCAACTAAGATCTTCACTGAATCATCTTTCTTGAAAGTTTCTGAGAAAAGGAAAAATATGAAAAAATATTTGTATTTCTACTCTCTATCAAGTGTATATTAAGTTAGAATGTCTGTGAAAAATAATTTACTTGACTATCATTCTTGGAGGATTTCCATTCCTCAGAATAAAGCATGAAGAAAATTATTTCAGTTTCACATCTCTGATGCAATCTTTGCCTCTAAGCTAGCTGGATTGTTCAGTTGGCCCAAGAGCCTAAGACCTGAAATTCTACATTCTTGGCACAGTTCTGAGTTCTCACTATAAATGGTAATACCTGAGGTTGCAGGAGGTCAAGGAAGAGGAAAAAAATAATTTCATTCATATCACTTCATCTTCAGTTAATTCTTAAAATGCTGTCCTCTTGGAAGGAAAAACGTCCTTGTTCAGCTTTTGAGGGAAGGATGAATTTAAAGAACATTTTTAGTGTTAAGATTTGGGTGGAAAAGGGAAGGAGATTTCAGCAGATTTTTATGGACTATCTGTTATATAAAGATGCCACAGGGGCTTCCCTGGTGGCGCAGTGGTTGAGAGTCCGCCTGCCGATGCAGGGGATGCGGGTTTGTGCCCCGGTCCGGGAGGATCCCACGTGCCACGGAGCGGCTGGGCCCGTGAGCCATGGCCGCTGAGCCTGCGCGTCCGGAGCCTGTGCTCTGCAATGGGAGGGGCCACAACAGTGAGAGGCCCGCGTACCGCACAAAAAAAAAAAAAGAGAAACTAAATGTATGTGTACACAAGTGATTATAACAGCATTATTCATAATAGCCAAAAAGTGGAAACAACCCAAATATACATCAGCTTATAAGTGGATAAACAAAGTGTGGTATATCTATACAGTGGATTTCTATTTGTCAATAGAAAGAAATATTGATTCATGCTACAACATGGGTGAACCTTAAAAACATTATGCTAGGGAAAGAAGCCAGTCACAGAAAACCTCATATCATATGATTCCATTCAAATGAAATGTTCAGAACAGGGAAATCTATAGAGACAGATTAGTGGTTGCTAAGGAATGGAGTGATCGGGGTGGGAGGACTTGATAGCTAAAGGAAATGGGACTTCTTTTTGTGGTGATGAAAATGTTCTAAAATTGACTGTGGTGATGCTTGCACATACTTGTGAATATACTAAAAACCATTGTACACTTTAAATGGGTGAATCGTACGTGAATTGTATCTCAAAAATAATTTTTTAAAGATGCCATGGAAATATAATGATTAATCAAAACTTAGATCTGACATGTATCCTCCTCTGAAGAAGCACTTGTCATCCAGTTAGAGTACTAATATATATGAGTATTTAAAACTGATGCAAAGGGAGAAAATGGTTGGTCTTATAAGGGAGGTGACATTTAGCTGGACTGTGAGAGTAATTGGGATATGGATATTCTGGGTAGAGGCAGTAGCATAAGCAAAGACAAAGGTATGAAAATGCAACTGTAGTAATTCATATTTTCCTGATTATAGAGTCTAAGAATTTAGGTTGGGGTAGTGGTTTGAGGCCAGCTTTGAATGTTAGTTAGGTAAAGTTATCCTTAATCCTGTAGGTAGTGTGGGAACATGGAAGGATTTTGAGCAGAGCTGTGATATTATCTCAACTGTGCTTCAGGAAGGTGATTGTGATAATAGTGTTTTAAAGATGAATTCCAGAAAATTTAGACGAGAGGCTGAAAGAGCAGAAACAGAGGAAAGAGATAACAAATGCTAACAGAACGGAAAAGTGAAGAACAGATAAAAAGAAATATTTGAAGCACACTTGTGATTTAGTTGAATGTTAAGGACAAGGAGAAGGGGAGAGTGAAAGTTATTGTGAGGTATACGTGAGACATTTAGGGGAGAAGCCAAACAGATAGTTGAAAGAATGGGACTGAGATTTAGCCTGGAGGCCAGAACTGTCTAGTGACAAAGTGTTACTTGAAACCATTCAAGTGAACAGAAATTAGGATAGCAGCTTGCATCACACAGAGGGCTTTGGGAAATACCTGGAGGAACACACTGATTTAGAGCTCAGAGAGGAGAGGAGCTATAGGAGGAATAATGTGGAAAAACAGGGGAAGACAGTTTCATGGAATCCAAGAGACATTTATAAAGAAAGAAGGAAGGTGGTTAAATGGGACAAAACTGTGAACATCTTTTAGATGTAATAGATAAACTTTAGGAATATGGTTTTCAGCTTCAATACCATGTGCAGTGTTCTAGCAGGGGGGAAAAATGATAAAATCAAGAAAGTTTAATTCCTAGGTGTCTTAGAGAGTTTATTTTAAAACATTTATAGAGCCATGCAACTGCAGATGGAGAGAGTACCCATTTTAAGAAAAATTATGTAAAAATGAATAAGTATTTAGAGAGAAGAAAAATACTAGGCATGTGTGTCCATAGCATTAGAAAAATATTTTCTAGGAGTGAGCACCTCCTGCATTTCAAGCTATTCAGGACATGAGGATGTTAGTAAATGCCTTATTTAAAACTACTTTCTCAGAAATTTCGCAACTAGTGTTCATATAATAAGGAATGTTTTAGTTCCTTGAAGCTATAGTCAGACTAGATTAGCAGGACATACATGCAGACATTGTAGTTATTGATTGGTTGATGGTTAGGTAAAGTGTGATGCTGAATTCAGGCAAGTTTTAGCTACCAGTTAATCTAAAGCATTCCACAGCCATAGAATCAGAGGGAATAACAAAATAATGAAAAAGATTAGTTTGTAAGTATAGACGTGAGAAGAGATTGGGATATCCTCTACAGGAAAAATGTGAAAATGGAGGTCAGTGCCTTTTTTTTTTAATGTATAGTTTTTTCCTCCTGTAAGGATTTCATCTCCAAAGCTAGTCAAGCATCCAAAGATTATTTCAATATACATGTTTTAAATTGTTATATTCTTTGACCCAGTAGTTCTACTTCTAGAAATCCATTCCGAAAAAGCCCTAAATGTTAAGTGCATAGATAATAAGCACAAGGTCTTCAAAACAATAATTTTTAGTAGTTCAACAAACAGAGGGTTGAATAACAGCCTTGGTTTCAAACTGTGGAGAAACTGTTGTGAATGAGTTGTGGCTCTTCCATACGATACACATTGAGCAGCCCTTAAATTATCTTTGTGAATAATGTTTGATAACATGGCAAAATATGTATAATCTAGAGTTAGATAAACAGGTTGACTGTGGAATTATATGTACAATGTGATTTCAGCTGTATAACAAAATAAATATGTGCTTGAAGAAGTAAATATGTTCATGGAGAAAATTATCCCAATTGCTAATGAAGTTTGTCCTAGGTAGGATTAAGGATTTTTTTTCATAATGGTGTATGTTTCTTATATTTTCTACATTGAGCATGTACTTCTTTGATAGATAATAAAGAATTATCACTACCCCCAAATCTGAAAGATTGGTTATAGAGAGACCAGGAAAGGGAAGATAGATGAGTCAATATAAATCATCATGCCTATTGGAAAAGCAATTCAAAATATAAGCTGTACTGACAGAATCAGTAGCATCACCACATGCTGTCAGATTAGTCCTATCTACTCGTAGCCTCTATTGAGTTTCCTTGGACTCAAACAGACCGGTGGAAGCCTCAGTATAGATTCTGAAATCTAATGACACATTTGTTTACCTGATATTGTTTGTGAGACAGTAGCTTGTGTCTTTGTTGTGAAAATCCTACCTTTTACATTTGTCATCCACAAACTGATGAAGATAACATTTTAACTTTGTAATGTTACATTTGTAAATATTTAAAACTATCATGTTATCGATTATTGCTTCTTGAATTTTGCCCCTATAATTACATATTTTATTCTTCTTTTTTCATAGGTTCACCATAAATACAAAAGACTGAAGTTATAAAAGAGAAAAAAAAAGATTGCTGCTAAAATGAGTCTGAGCAATACAGTATATTTTGTGCCATACACGAAAAGGTATTGTCCATAAATCCATGACTTAGCTTTCTCCCGTAAAATGGGAACAAATTGTGTTTTCTGGTTTTTCTATGAGGAATTTTTATTATATTTGTGAGAAAAATTAAAAGGAATTAATAAAATTAAGATAACATATTCTTTTATAAAAATTTTTTAGTTTCAAATTATTTCCTTATAGATTTTCTTCATTTTCAGTTATAGCTTAAAATACGGAGAATTACCTGGCTAAAGTTATTTTATCCCTATTATCAAATTATTTTCTGGAAATATATATTACCATTTTCTGTTGTAGTGATTTATAATTAGACTTTGAGATAAAATTTTTTCATATCACTTTTCCTCTAATCACAGAAGTAATAGGCTTTGCAGAACATTTAGAAAATAGAAATAAACAAAAAGAAGGAAATAAAAGATAACCTGAAATCCCAACACCTACTTCAGATAAAACACAAGTCTGCAAAGAAATCCAAATTTGTAGGTGAAAGAAACCTTGTTTCCCATCTTCACTGTTGCATCCCTCCTATGCTGTACCTTACACCCTGCCTCTTTTACTAAAATAAATCAAAACAAAACAAGTAGAAACTGCCATGTAGAAACTCCCTGTAGAAGGATAATACTTGGTCAGAGAATGTTCCCATTCTATTCTTCCAGGAGTGTATAAAGATGACTGTTTCCTTATGCCCTCACCAAAAAAATGTATCTTTTCTCTATTACTTTATCAATTTGGTGGGTGAAATGAGGTGTCTTGCTATTTTACTTTTTATTTCTCTGATTATTAGTGAAATTATATATGTTTCATATCATTAATAGACACTGCTTTTTTCTTTTTTAATTTCCTATTTGTGTCCCTTGAGTGTGTGTGTTGGTGTATGTATATGTTTATGTTCACCTATCTGATATTAAGAATAACTTCACTGGCACATATTTTGCAAGAACCATCCCCAACTTACTTGCCTTTCAGTTTTGTTTATTGCAACTTTTTAAAGCAATAATTATTAATTGACATACAGTAATCTGAACATATTAAGTAACATAACATTTTAACATGTGTGTGTGTGTGTGTGTGTGTGTGTATCCGTCACATGATGAAGTTAGTAAACATATCCGTCACTCCCAAAAGCTTCTTCGTATCCTTTTTCAATACCTCCCTAACCTCTTCTCACCCCAGCCCTTTCCCTAGGCAACCACTGATATGCCATCACTCTAGGTTAGTTTGCATTTTCCAGAACTTTATGTAAATAAAATCATAAAGTATTGATGTGTTCTCTATTTTTGTTCTGGCTTATTTCACTCAGCATAATTATTTTGAGATTCATCCATGTTGTAGCATGTATCAATAGTTCATTTTATTTCTGAGTTGCATTCCATTGTCTGCAAGTACTACAGACTGTTTATCCATTCATCTGTTGATGGATGTTTGGATTATTTCCAGTTTTGACTATTAAAAATAAAGCTGCCATTAACTTTCATGTACAGTGCTTTGTATGGACATTTGCTTTCATTTTTCTTGGGTGAATACCTAGGAGTGGAATGGCTATGTCATATGGTAGATGTATGTTTCACTTTTTAGGAAACTGACAAATAGTTTTCCAAAGTGTTTGTACCATTTTTACATCCAGCCAGCAGTGTCTGAGAGATCCAGTTACTTCAAATCCTTGCCAACACCTGGTATGGTCTGTCTTTTTAATGTCAGCCATTCTAATAAGTTTGTAGTAGTATCTCACTGGGATTTTAATTTGTATCTCCCTAATGAATAGTGATGTTAAGCATCTTTTTTTTTTTGGCTTAGTTGCCATCCATTTATCTTTCTTGGTGAAGTGTGTGTTCTAATGTTTTTCTCATTTTAAAAATTTGGTTGTTCATGTTCTTTTAATTGAGTTTTGAGGATTCTTTATATTTTATGAATGCAAATCCATTGTGAGATATATGTTTTGCAGAGATCTTCTACTGTGGCTTATCTTTTCATTTTCTTAACAGGGTCTTTCAAAAAGAGTATGTTTTTATTCTAATTTAACCTTTTTTTCCTTTGTGGAGTGTGCTTTTGTTTTTATATCGAAGAAATTCTTGCCTAACCCAAGGTCACAAAGATTTTCTCTTGTGTTTTCTTCACAATTTTTTTAGTTGTATGTTTTACATTTAGTTCTATAATCCATTTGGAGTTAATTTTTGTATATGGTGTCAATATGAGTCAAAGATAGACATATGCAATTGTTATGGCACCATTAGTGGAAGATATTCTCCATCTTCTATGGACGAAATTCAGTTGTCCATAAATGTGTGGGTCCACCTTCTATGGACGAAATTCAGTTGTCCATAAATGTCTGGGTCTGTTTCTGTACTTCCTGTTTTGTTGCATTGATTTATTTGTGTGTATATATATACACACAAATATATATATACACATACACACACATACACACCAGTATCACAGTGTCTTGATAACTGTAATCTTAATGATAAATCTTGCAATCAGGTTATGTTAGCCCTCCAATTTTGTCTTCCTTTTTCAAAGTCGTTTTAGTTGTTTTAGGTCCATTGCATTTTCATATGAATTTGAGAATCAGCTTCTCAATTTCTCTTTCTAAAAAATACTCAGTATTGAGTCTTCTGACCTATAACCACAGTATAACTTTTCATTATGTCTTTACTTCCTTTCATTATTATTTTGTAGTTTTCAGTGTACAAGTCTTACAGATCCTTTGTCAGATTTATCCCTAAGTATTTCATTTCTTGATGCTATTATAAGTGATATTTAAAACTTTAGATATCCATTTGTTCATATATAGAAATATAATTGAGCTTTATATATTGATCTTGTATTCTGCAACTTTGATAAACTCACGTATTAGTTCCATTGAATTTTCTACACAGGTGATTATGTTGTTTGTCAGTAAAAGTCCAACTTCTTTCTTTCCAGTCTTGCTACTTTTTACTTCTTTTTTCTTCCCTTGTTGCACTTATAGAACATCCAGCACAATGCTGAATAGAAGTGTTGAGAGCAGACATCCTTGCCTTGTTCCTGATCATAGGAGGAAAGCAGTTGGTCTTTCACCATTATATTTGACATTGGCTGTAAATGTTTCATAGATTTCCTTAATTAGGTTGGGGATGTTACCTGATATTCCTAGTTGGCTCAAGAGTTTTTATCAGGAATGAATTTCAGATTTTGTCATATGCTTTTTCTGCATCTTTAGAGATGATCATTTGACTTTTTATCAGTTTGTTGATATGGTGAATTACATTGATTCTTTTTTTTTTTAACTGATTTTTGAGTGTTAAACCAACCTTGCATTCCTATAATAAATTCCACCTAGTCATGATGTATTATCTATTTTATATATTACTGAACTATATTTGCTATAATTTTGTTGTGAATATTTATATCTATAGTCTTCAAGAATTTTACTCTGTTGCTTTCTTTCTTGTAGTGTTTTGTCTGGCTTTGGTGTCAGGGTAATACAAGCCTCATAGAATTAATCCTAGAAAGTATGTCTCCTTTTCCATTTTCTGAAAGAGATGTGTAAAATTAATATTGTATCTTTCTTAGATGTTTGGTTGAATTCACCAATTAAACCATTTGATTCTGGAGTTTTCTTTGTGGGAAGATTTTAAATTACAAATTCAATTACTTTAATAGATGCAGAGGTATTGAGGTTATCTGCTTCTTCTGGTGTAAACTTTGTTGATTTGTGTCTTTCAGAGAATTTATCCACTTCATCTAAGTTGTTGAATAATAATTACACAATGTTGTACAATTTGCATAATATAATACTCCCTGATTATCCTTCTGATATCTATAGAATCTGTAATGATGTTATCCCTCTCATTTGTGATACTGGTAATTATGTCTTCTGATTTTTTTTCCTGATCAGTCTGGCAAGGTTTATAAATTTGATTACTTTTATCAAAGAACCAGCTTTGCTTTCATTGATTTTTGTTTTTGTTTTTCTATTTCATTGATTTCTGCTTTAATCTTTATTATTTCCTTTCTCTCCTTACTTTGGGTTTAATTTGCTCTTTTTTTCCTGGTTTTTAAAAAAATAGTGCAAGCTGAGGTCATTGATTTGAGACCTTCTTTTCCAAAACAGGAGTTTATTGCTATAGATTTCCACATGAGTACTGCTTTAGTGGTATCCCACGAATTTTGACGCCTTCTCCTTTCATTTTAATTAAGATAAAAGTATTTTCTAGTTTCTCTTTTGGTTTATTTTTTGACCCATGGATTACTTTTTATTGTGTTATTTAGTTTCCAGTATTTGGGGATTTTTTTCATATTATCTGTCTGCTGTTGATTTTCTAATTTAACTCCAATGTGTTCAGAGAATATACCTAGTATAACTTAAGTCCTTTTAATTTATTGAGTCTTGTTTTATGGCCCAGAATATGGTCTGTCTTGGTAAATGTTCTGTGTGCACTTGAAAAGAATATGTATTATGATGTTTCTGGGTTGAAACATCAATGTTAATAATCATATTTCAATGTCAGTAATCAAATTGGTTGATAGTGTTGTTCAAGTCTTCTATATCCTTACTGATTTTCTGTCTATTTGTTCTATCAGTTATTGAGGGAAGGATATTGAAATCTCCAACTACAATTGTAGATTTGTCTATTTCTCCTTGCAGGTAAATCAGTTTTTAATCATGTATTTTGAAACTTTTTTTATTAGGTGTATAAACATTTAGGATTGTTATATTATCTTGATAAATTGATCCAATCTTTTTATCATTATGAAATAATCTTTGTAATATCTTTGCATTGAAATCCACGTTATCTGATATTAATATAGCTAGCCCAGCTTTTGATTAGTATTGTGTCTTTTTCCATGCTTTTAGCCTACTTGTGTCTTTTTATTTAAAGTGTGTATATAGACACATGTGTACACATGCATGCATATATGTATTTATATTTGGATACACATTTATGTATTAATCCGCTGTCCATACTCAAGTGATAGCATACCTTTTTGTGTTTAGTATGATAACTTTACGGCACTGTGCTTCAATTTCTATCCTTCCCAACTTCGTGTTCTCATACGTTTTACTTCTACATGTTATAAACTCACACTATATTGTTATTTTTGTTTAAACAGTGAATTATACTTTAAAGAAGTTTAAATAATGGGGGGAAATCTTAAATATTTAACCGAATAGTTAACCATTTTCAGTGCTTTTTCAGTGTTTTGTAAAGCTCTATTTCCATCTGGTATGATTTTTGCTTATGTCTAAAGGATTTCCTTTAGCATTTCCTATACTGCTGGTGGTCAGGTCATGAATTCTTTCAGCTTTTTATGTCTAAAACCCTCTATTCTGCCTTCGTTTTTCAAAGACCTTTTTACAGGACACAGAATTTTAGTTTGAACTTAGCACTTTAAAAATGTTGCTTGATTGTCTTCTCACTGGTGTTATCTCCAGTGAAGAACCTGCTGTCATTGTTGTCCTTACATAATGTCTATACATAATGTGTTTTCTGTCTCTGGCTGCTTTCATGATTTTTGTTTTATCACGTTTTGAGCAATTTATTATGATATGTTTGGTGTAATTTTCCCCATTTTTCTTATCCTCATTCTTGTTCTTGAGCCCCATTGACCTTCTTGGATCTGTGGTTTACAATTTTAATCAGAATTGTAAGTTTTTTTCACTATTATTTCTCCAAATATTTTCTCTGCCTCAACATCTCTCTCTTCTCTTCAGGGACTCCAATTAGATATATACTAGTCCATTTGAAATTGTTCCACAACTCACTGATGCTCTTTTTTTTGGTTGTTTATTATTTTGTTATTTTTTTTCTCTGTATATTTCATTTTGGATAGTTTCTACTGTCATATCTTCAAGTTCATAAACCTTTTTTTCAGAAATCTCATCTGCTATTCATCCCATGCAGTGTATTTTTCATCTCGGACATTGTAGCTTTCACCTCTAGAGGTTCAGTTTGTGTCTCTTTATATCTTGACTATCTCTATGTGTTTGATATTTCCTCAATATTTCCTAACTTTTTAAATATATGGAATACAGTTGTAATAAATGTTTTAATACTCTTGTCTGCTAATCTAGCAACTATCATCTATATCAGTCCTGAATTGGTTTCAATTGATTTTTCTCATCATTATGTGTCATATTTTCCTGTTTCTTGGGATGCTTGGTGATTTTTTTTTTTTTTAGGCATTGTGAATTTTACCTTTTTGGATATTAGATTTTTTTTAAATTCCTTTAAATATTTGTGAGCTTTGTTCTGGGACACAGTTAAGCTACATGGAATAATTTAATCCATAAAGATCCTGCTTTTAAATTTTGTTAGGCATCCAGAACAGCACTTAGTCTATGGTAATTTCCTGCTACTAAGATTAGACTCTTGTAAGTACTCTAAACAATTCCCATGAATTATGAGATTTCCTATTCAGGCTAATGGTAACAGGCACTATTTACAGCTCTTCATGAGCCCTAGGTACTGTTTTCTTTAATTCTTTCATATAGGGTTTTCTTCCACCCTGCCTGGTCTGGCGTAGTTTTCTCACTTGCATGCATAGATCAGTAGTCAGCTGAAGACTTGATGGGAACTCTCTGCTGATCTCCATATCTTCTTTCTGTGCTGTTCTCTTCTATTTAGTACTGTGCCCTGAGAACTATAGCCATTTTGGTCACCCTGGACCCTCATCTCTGGAGTGCCCCAGGCTCTAATTGGGTTTCCCCACCCCCTACTTTCTGTGCCATGGCCTGGAAACTCTCCCAGGACATTAAATTGGGACAGTTTTAGCCCTCCTTGTTTGCTGTTCCTCTGTCTGGGATCACTGTCCTTCTCTGCCTGATATCCATTGTGTTAAAATACCATAATTTCATGTTTTTCCAGTGTTTTATTTGTTTCTGGTGGATAATAAATCCAGTCCTGTTACTCCATCTTGGCTGGAAGCAGAAATCCATTCATTATATTTTTTAAGATAAATATGTTGTGTATTATCAAGCTTACTGATTTTAGTTTATGGGTTTTGCCTCAGATATCTTGCTCAATAACTAAATACTTATCTGCAAATTATTTTAGAAGTTTTTATGATCTCATTTTTTAAATTATTTTAATATTATTTTATTTTAAATATAATTTTAATATTTATTTCTTTCGAAAAATCACTTTAGTCTATAGTATGACTTAGTAGTCTGTGTGTGTTCCCAAATGGTTATCCATAGTACTTAGCTTTAATCACATTGAAGCCAAAATATTCAAGTTTAAAATACATCTTGGTGATTGAAAAGATTTTAGTTCTCATAAATTTGGTTCATAGATCTTTTTGTTTTTCCTAATGGAAATTTTGTAATTTGCTTTTTTTTTTTTTTTGGCATGGTCTCAAAAGGCATGTCTTTGATTTAATCCGTTGTTTCTCTTTTCTGTTCTCTAAGCAGTGAAGGCAATAGTACTTTTGAGCTTTACGTACTTTGTTGCCTAACAAGTAACTAAATTTAAGCTATTTTTTCAATAGTATTGATATACTGACTTTATGCTTGATTATTGGCATTCATGGCTTGGCAGGATGACTACTCATGATTACAGATGCAGTGTTATGGGGGAATCCTTTTTCCTGTTTAAAACCTTCGATGGCTACCCATTACCCTCAAGATAAACTCCAAATTTCTTAGTATGGTATAAAAGAATTATTGTGATTTTCCTTGGCTTATAAAGGAATTTAGTCTTGCCTGACACATAGTAGTGCTTAATAAATGTTAGCTGTTACTATTTCAGTATTAATCAGACCAAACTGCTTTTGAAACAGATTTATTGAGATATAATTTTCTTGTTTTTTTTAAATTACATTTTATTCTACATGTGTCTCCAAGGAAATCAAAAAGAAATACAATTAATTTGTGATGTTGGGGGGAAAAATCTTTGGTTTTACTTGTTCAACAAAAATATCTGAATCAATTATACTTTTGTCAACTTTCCCTTCACATCCTAGCATTCTGTTTTGCCATCCACTGTGTATTTCTCACACATATCTATCTCAAAGTTATCTTGAGAGGGAGAGTGAAAACAAAAATCCAAATTCTAAAAGATAGCACTTAATCAATGTTAAGTCTATCCACAGTTATGTATATTAAACAGAATTATGTCTATTGCATCCTTATAAGCTTCTGAAAATAAGCATATTTATGCTAAGAAATGTCATTGTAATATACAAATAAATAAATTTTTCCAAAATTTAGATTACTGTAAACTAAAATTAAGCTAATTTGTGATTTAAATGACTATTTATTAGCTCCTTAGAAATCATTGTTCATTGTTCTTCGCATTTATCTAAGTAAACTGTCAGGTATAGAAACTTTTAAATACCACTAATGATGCTATAGGTACAACAGATCACACCTAAAGGAATATACTTCAAAAGCAGAATTATTTTTTCATAAAAAAGATAGCAGCTGAATCGTAATATATTTTAACACCAATGTTTTTCTCACCAAACTGTCCTCTCCAAATCTACATAGTACCAACCAAAAAAAAAAAAAAAGGAAAAGAAAAATTAGTTAGGAAGCTACATACTCCAAAGCACATTGCATGTCTTACCTCTGTTGTCAGTCAGGTATCTGGGATAAAATATGTAGTCTCTACATAGACAAAGCTTTCACCGTGAAAGTAAAGGAAGATCCAGCATGCTGGCTAAGTGACATTTTCCAGTTGCCTGTTGCAGTTGTCATTAACTAGAGAAAGTGTCTGTGTAACTATTGGTCAGGAAGAATATATACTTCATCTTGCAGTCTTGTAGACTGTTTGATTAACCCATTAATGGGTGGATCAAGTCAGAATAATCACCTTTATGTTTCTTTAGTCCCCTTTTGGAAATTTCATCTTTTGAGGCTTTTTCCCCCTGTGTAACTGATAATTTACCTGTTCTTTTTCTTTTCTTCTCCTTAGAAATCTGTTGTTGATATTTTAATTTTCTTATCTTTAATTCCCATTTGTTTTCAATTAGCTAGGACAAAAGTCATGGTTATTACCCCTCTCCGTTTTATTTTTTTTTAACTTTTAATTTTATATTGGAGCATAGTTGATTAACGATGCTGTGATAGTTTCAGATGTACAGCAAAGTGATTCAGTTATACATATACTTGTTTCTATTCTTTTTCAAATTCTTTTCCCTTTTAGGTTGTTACATAATATTGAGCAGAGTTCCCTGTGCTATACAGTAGGTCCTTGCTGGTTATCCGTTTTAAGTATAGCAGTGTGTACATGTCAATCCCAAACTCCCTAACTGTCCCTTCCCCCAACCATTCCCCCCTGGTAACCATAAGTTCATTCTCTAAGTCTCTCGTGAGTCTGTTTGTGTTTTGTAAGTTTATTTGTATCATTTATTTTTAGATTCCACTTGCTCTTTCTCTGACTTACTTCACTCAGTATGACAATCTCTAGGTCCGTCCATGTTGCTGCAAATGGCATTATTTCATTCTTTTTAATGGCTGAGTAATATTCCATTGTATATATGTGCCACATCTTCTTTATCCATTCCTCTGTCAATGGACATTTAAGTTGCTTCCATGCCTTGGCTGTTGTAAACAGTGCTACAGTGAACATTGGGGTGCATGTATCCTTTTGGACCATGTTTTTCTCTGGATATATGCCCAGGAGTGGGATTACAGGATCATATGGTAGCTCTATTTTTAGTTTTTTAAGGAAACTCCATACTGTTCTCTGTAGTGGCTGTACCAATTTACATTCCCACCAATGGTGTAGGAGGGTTCCCTTCTCTCCACACCTTCTCCAGCATTTATTGTTTGTGGATTTTTTGATGATAGCCATTTTGACTGGCTTGAGGTGATATCTCATTGTAGTTTTGATTTGTGTTTCAGATATAATTTTCATACCATACAATTCACCCATTTAAAGAGTACAACTAAAGAGTTTTTAGTATATGAACAATTGTACAACCATCACCACAATGAATTCTAGGACATTTCACCACACTAAAACGAAAGCCCATACCCTTTAGCTATCACCCCCAACTCTCCTTCACCCGCTAGTCTCTATAAATTTACTTATGCTGGATGTATTATATAAATGGAATCATACAGTGTGTAGTCTTTTGTGACTGGCTTCCTTCACTTAGCTTAATGTTTCGCCTGTGTTGTGGTGTGTATCAGTAGTTCATTCCTTTTTAACCCTGAATAATATTCCATGGCATGGATATACCATATTTTGTTTATTCATTCACCAAATGGACATTTGGGTTGTTGCTGAATAATGCAGCTACCAATATCCAAGTTTTTGTGTGGACGTGTGCTTTTATTTCTCTTGGGTATATACCGACGAGTGGGAATTTCTGGGTCAACTTGTAACTCTGTTTAAGTTTTTGATGAACTCCCAATCTGTTTCCCAAAATGGCTGTACCATTTTACATTTCCACCAGCAGTGTTGGAGGGTCTGAATTTCCCCACATCCTTCCCAATACTTATTATTTGACTTTTTGATAATAGCCATCCTAGTGGGTATGAAAATGGTATCTCATGTGTTTTTAATTTTATTTGTCTAAAGACTAATGGTGTGGAGCATCTTTTCATGTGTTAGTGGACATTTCTATATCTTTGGAGTAATATCTATTCAGATCCTTTGCCCATTTTTCTTTTGGATTATTTGTCTTTTTATTTTGAATTTCTAAGATCAAGATGCTTTTTATGGATAATATGAATCTGTAATTGCTACCAAACAAAATGTATAATAAGTTAATGTTAAACCTTATTTTTCTGCAGGTACTGAAATTTTACACACACACACACCCCAAATATTTGTCAATGAGAGAGAAAGCTGACTGGGATATCAAAAGCAAAGTGCTTGCACATACTGGTCATCATGCGGAAAGGGGTGCCAAGGGACCCAGAGATTGCTGATCTGTTCTACAAAGATGATCCTGAAGAACTTTTTATTGGTTTACATGAAATTGGACATGGAAGTTTTGGAGCAGTTTATTTTGTAAGTAATTAAAAATTGTTTAGATCAAATTATGAAAGTTTAAATTCTGTACATTCTAACTATTACTTGTAAAATGCACTTGGTTTTAATGTTTATTCTACAAATTAAATGATGTCTACAGTAGGGGCAAATAGTCATTGCTGAAGAGCCAGTCTTAGAATTCTAGGCATCATTCAAGTCAATGGTATCCATATCAAATGACTCTGCTGTCAGAGTAGTGCAAAAAAGATATAAGCTTGTGTTTGAACCCTGTTCATTTCCCTTACATGCCAAACTCTTTTCTGCCTCAGGGCCTTTATATATGCTATTCCTCCTGCCTAGAAAACTGTACATGTTTTCCCCATTCCTGTCTAACTCTTGTTTACCCTACAGGTATCAGTTTAAGTGTTAAATCCATGTGATAGCCATTCCAGTTCAACCCTCCAGCACTAAATTAAGACTTTCTTTATGGTCTCATAACACCCTATGCTTGTACTTTGTTGCATTTGTCACAGTTATAATTGAATAATTATGTGTGAGATTTTTTGATTCATGTATGTCTCTCTCACTAAATAATAAGCTCCATAAGGACAGGAATTATATCTACTTGTTTATTGCTATATCCCCAATAGCTAGTATAATGTCTGAATAGTAGGGACTCAGTAAATGATGGATGGATGGGTGGATGGACAAGTGGACATCTACGCAGACAGATAGACTGACAGATTTTTAGTAACAATCGTGTTAAGTCAGTATCTCAGGTTAAGGGATATAAGGCTTAACCCCATTGAGTCAGTTTGAATTCCAAGACTGTGATTATCTTCTGATGACAAAAGTGAGAAATGACTGAAATGTTAACATAAATCATTCACCTGAAATTCATTGCATAAAATATAGTTCTTTATTTCAATAACCTTAGAAGTTTGCAACCTCAAATTAACACATACTTCCTTAAGAGTACTAGTTCATTAAAGCAAGTAATATTTAAGTAATATTACCTATTTCTCCTCCAAACCTGTTAGCAAATAATTTCTTTCTTAATCAAACAGTATTTGACTTTTCTTTTTAAGTGGTCCTTTATGTCCTTCCATCTGGATAGGGCTTATCTTTAGTTGTCCTTCCAAATGAGATTTTATTAATTGCATCTTGAACTCATCCTTTTGTTTCTAGCCAAATCTTCAGCCTGAGTTTTCTCAGAATGCTCTTTCGTCCCTTCATGTCTATACTCAGCACTACCACCACTTCTCCTCCCTCACCCCCATCTAATACTTGGCTCCCACTCAAGTACATTTTATCATTAAGTGACCTTCCATTGCTGAAGTGGATGCTAATTTTCTAGTTAATACCCTCATATTAGTCTTTGGGCTTAGAGTAGCATTTACGGCCCAAAGTCCTATCTTTCTCATTCACTGAGACACATTTTTTTAAAAGGATTTTTTTAATTACAAATATATCATATATACAGAAGTGTGTATAATACATTCACACATATATTTTAATATATAATTTAAAGAACAATTAAAACATAAATCCCTTTATAACCACCAGCCAGGCCAAGAAATCGAATATTGCCAGCACCCCAGAAGCCCCTTTTTTGTTAGAAGAATCCACTATGCTGAATTTTATGATGATGACTTTCTTATATTTCTTTATATGTACCCACTTACTTCTCTACCCCTAATAATATAATTTGGTTTTGCCGGTTTTGAACTTTTTAACAATAGAAACGTTCTGTATATATTTGGTTGTGACCTGTTTGTTTTGCTTAGAGATACTTTCTTCAGTCAATCATCTTTTATTACTTTCATTCTGTTACTGTGTAACTAATTCATCATCTCAGAATCTCTCTTGGCCAGAGTCAGAGAGTAGTTGCAATCTCTGTTTGACTCTTCTATTTAAATATCAGCCAGACCACTCTCACAGTTCTCTTTTAGAATAAATACAATAAACCAAATATGCTTCGAAACTTACTAACATGCCTTTTGTGCTAGGGATAAAGTGAGACCTACATTGCTGTAGAAGACCCAGTGCTTTTGGGACTAAGTCCTGTCTGGTTAGCTAGAGTATGGTAGTTCCCCTTTATCCACAGTTTCGCTTTCCATGGTTTTAGTTATCTGCAGTCAACCTCAGTCCAAAAATATTAAATGGAAAAATCCAGAAATAAACAACTCTTAAGTTTTAAATTGCGAGCTATTCTGACTAGCATCATGTGAATATGTGTTATTTGTTGATATGATAGACTAGGGAAATCACAAAGATACCTGGGTGGCTTTGATACTGAAATGTAATCATTAACTATATATTGCCTGTATACAAAAGTGTAGAGTACAGGCCCTTATAAACCCGTAAGGCACTTAAAAAGCAGCTTAAAGGGGAATTAACTGATACTTTACTATAAAACTTTAAAAAGCCTTTAACCTTTTATCTACAGTGGTCACATAGGTAGCACCTTAAAAATGGATTTTCTCACGGGCCACAGTAATATGACCCATGTTGCTCCTCCCTGTTGACAGATTCTTCCTCTTCTCTCTCATACCATTATAACCAAGAAGACTACCATCTCTTACTTGGACAACTGCAATAACCTCCAAACCGATCTCTGTGCATCCATTCTGGTCTGTCTCCAGTCTTTTGTCCACACCACAGTGAGCTTGAGGGTTGGTGGAGAGCGGAAACACGTAAATATGATCATATCACCTTTTCTCTGTAAAGCCTTCAGGGGGTCTCCTCCTCTGTTCTTAGGCTAAGTTCAACTTCCCCACTGTAGGCAGCCTATAAGGTCCTTCATGAGGTGATCCCTCTATACCTGAACTGTATTCCCTCTTATTCTCATTGCTCTAGTTATTATATAAAAGTTTTCTTTTAATCATCCATCATAGGATCTTTGCATAAACTGTTCTCTCTGGAATGTTTTCCCCTGCCATCTTCATCTTCTTAACTCCACTTTATCCTTTATCTCTCAGCTGAGGGCTCATTTATTCAGGGAAGCCTTGCCTGACCTGCCTAATCACATCCCCCATTTTTTGGTTCCCAAAGTAACACATACCCTTCTTTGTAACACATATCACAGTTGCAATTTTATATTAATTATGATTTCATTTTTGCTGTCTATACTACTAGAAGAGAGACAGGCACTAGGCATACTTACAATTCTATCCCTAGCATTTAGCCCAGTACCTGACAAATTTTGAGCACCTGGTAAGTATTTGAATTATGAAGAACTCCGAGAATTTGGAACTGCTAATTAGTACTTTTCAAGAGTCAGAATCATATTAGCAAGCTGTAAAGACCAGAGTCTAGCAACCAACATTTTTATACCTCAACACTATAATTCTGTTAGACTTTTTGTAGTTTACAGCTTTTACACAGAACGATGCCAGGAAATATATTAAAAGTGAATTGTACGCTGGCACGACTCTTGTAGGATCAATCAGCTGAGAATATATATTATATTCAGAGAAAATTGAAACTATTGATGAAATATCTCTGTGTATATGGATTTACATAAGTAATTCAGAAATTAGCATGAGTATGGGCTTCCCTGGTGGCGCAGTGGTTGAGAGTCCGCCTGCCGATGCAGGGGACACGGGTTCGTGTCCCGGTCCGGGAAGATCCCACATGCCACAGAGCGGCTGGGCCCGTGAGCCATGGCCGCTGAGCCTGCGCGTCCAGAGCCTGTGCTGCACAGCGGGAGAGGCCATAACAGTGAGAGGCCCGCGTACCGTAAAAAAAAAAAAAAAAATAGCATGAGTAAAACTGAAATAGTAAGAAACTCTATTAAAAGGAAGATAAAAAGGACTGAGCATGTTCATTTTTGTATTCACTTAAAAGACAACTATAAAGTTTCTAGGGTTCTAGTGTTGCCTTGTTGAATTCAGCATGTCATCCATAATCCGCCTAAAGCAAATAATTTAGTTTTGTTCTTCTGGGTATAAATACCTTTTAGTTTTAGTTGAGGCTTAATAAATAGGGCAAAAGGAAAAGCTTATGTTTAATTTTTGTATTTCTCCATAAACTAGTAAAGAGTTGACAATAATCTAAATGTAGCTGGAAATGGTTATAAAAATATCGGAAACACATATGTAGTAAGTTCTCAATAAATATATTTTGAATCAGTGATTTTTTTTTTATTGGAGTATAATTGCTTCACAATGTTGTGTTAGTTTCTGCTGTACAATGAAGTGAATCAGCTGTATGTATACCTATATGCCCTCCCTCTTGGACCTCCCTCCCACCTCCACCCCCCCCATCCCACCCATCTAGGTCGTCACAGAGCACAGAGCTGGGCTCCCTGTGCTTTATTTTACTTTTTTTTCCCATTTATTTATGTATTTTTTAACGTCTTTATTGGAGTATAATTGCTTTACAATGGTGTGTTAGTTTCTGCTTTATAACAAAGTGAATCAGCTATACATATACATATATCTCCATATCTCTTCCCTCTTGCATCTCCCTCCCTCCCACCCTCCCTATCCCACCCCTCTAGGTGGTCACAAAGCAGTGAGCTGATCTCCCTGTGCTATGCGGCTGCTTCCCACTGGCTATTAGTTTTTTTACATTTGGTAGTGTATATATGTCCATGCCACTCTCTCACTTCGTCCCAGCTTACCCTTCCCCCTCCCCATGTCCTCAAGTCCATTCTCTAGTAGGTCTGCGTCTTTATTCCTGTCCTGCCCCTAGGTTCTTCATGACCTTTTTTTTTATTTTTTTTATTCCATATATATGTGTTAGCATACGGTATTTGTTTTTCTCTTTCTGACTTACTTCATTCTGTATGACAGACTCTAGGTCCATCCACCTCACTACAAATAACTCAATTTCGTTTCTTTTTATGGCTGAGTGATATTCCATTGTGTATATGTGCCACATCTTCTTTATCGATTCATCTTTCGATGGACACTTAGGTTGCTTCCATGTCCTGGCTACTGTAAATAGAGCTGCAATGAACATTGTGGTACATGATTCTTTTCGAATTATGGTTTTCTCAAGGTATATGCCCAGTAGTGGGATTGCTGGGTCGTATGGTAGTTCTATTTTTAGTTTTTTAAGGAGCCTCTATACTGTTCTCCATAGCGGCTGTATCAATTTACATTCCCAGCAACAGTGCAAGAGGGTTCCCTTTTCTCCACACCCTCTCCAGCATTTATTGTTTGTAGATTTTTTGATGATGGCCATTCTGACTGGTGTGAAATGATATCTCATTGTACTTTTGATTTGCATTTCTCTAATGATCAAAGATGTTGAGCATTCTTTCATGTGTTTGTTGGCAATCTGTATATCTTCTTTGGAGAAACGTCTATTTAGGTCTTCTGCCCACTTTTGGATTGGGTTGTTTGCTTTTTTGATATTGAGCTACATGAGCTGCTTGTAAATTTTGGAGATTAAGCCTTTGTCAGTTGCTTCATTTGCAAATATTTTCTCCCATCTTTTCATCTTGTTTATGGTTTCCTTTGCTGTGCAAAAGCTTTTGAGTTTCATTAGGTCCCATTTGTTTATTTTTGTTTTTATTTCCATTTCTCTAGGAGGTGGGTCAAAAAGTATCCTGCTGTGATTTATGTCATGGAGTTTTCTGCCTATGTTTTCCTCTAAGAGTTTGATAGTGTCTGGCCACATTTAGGTCTTTAACCCATTTTGAGTTTATTTTTGTGTATGGTGTTAGGGAGTGTTCTAATTTCATTCTTTTACATGTAGCTGTCCAGTTTTCCCAGCACCACTTATCGAAGAGGCTGTCTTCTCTCCATTGTATATTCTTGCCTCCTTTATCAAAAATAAGGTGACCAGGACTTCCCTTGGCGCAGAGGTTGAGTCTGCCTGCCGATGCAGGGGACACGGGTTTGTGCCCCGGACTGGGAAGATCCCACATGCCGCAGAGCGGCTAGGCCTGTGAGCCATGGCTGCTGAGCCTGCGCGTCCGGAGCCTGTGCTCCGCAATGAGAGAGGCCACAACAATGAGAGGCCCGCGTACCACAAAAAAAATAAAAAATAAGGTGACCATATGTGTGCGGGTTTATCTCCGGGCTTTCTATCCTGTTCCATTGATCTATATTTCTGTTTTTGTGCCAGTACCATACTGTCTTGATGACTGTAGCTTTGTAGTATAGTCTGAAGTCAGGGAGCCTGTTTCCTCCAGTTCTGTTTTTCTTTCTCAAGATTGCTTTGGCTATTGGGGGTCTTTTGTGTTTCCATACAAATTATGAAATTTTTTGTTCTAGTTCTGTGAAAAATGCCATTGGTAGTTTGATAGGGATTGCATTGAATCCATAGAATGCTTTGGGTAGTATAGTCATTTTCACAATGTTGATTCTTCCAATCCAAGAACGTGGTGAATCAGTGATCTTGCTTAAGGTTACTGAGACCTCTGAGACTATTGGAAGTGTTAAGTATGAATGTAAGTTTCAAGAATAAAACTTGAAATGTTTAGAAGTTGTAATCATTCATAATACAGTATGATGCATTGGAAAGCTGAAACCCCATTGATAGTTTCCTTTATACTAAAATATTGATTTGTTTTTAAGTTTCTGTTACAGTTCTGAATTTTAACTAGTATAAAATGGATTAAAAATTTCACGTCTATATATAAATGGAAATGTTCTCAAATTTCAAGTCTCTGCCCAGTAGATAGGTTCTATAAGCAAGTATACTTATCAAGTTCTAAGTGATAACTCTATAAATGTAAAGAAATACATTTTTATTTTAGGGTGATTCTTTTTTCATGTCTCTTGTTCCAGATAAGCCTTGATTATAAATAACCTTAATAAGCAATTAGATAATACTATCAGATTCCATTTGTGTGGGCCTTTTTTTTTTTCTTTCTATAAAGGGTACAGATTTGTTTTTTAAAAACCCCATTAAAAGTTAAAATTCATCATTGTTTGAGCATTTTCTAAACCTTTCCCAGGCTCCTTAAGCTATACAGTACATAGATTCATACCCAAAATATCCTCTTTACAGACACAGTCACTCTAACCTTCATTGTATTACTGAATTTACATCAACTTTTCTTTCTTGTTGTCACCTAAGCACAGTCTTAGTGTTACACTTTTATTTTATTTATTTATTTTTTGGCTCATTGGGTCTTTGTTGCTGTGCTCAGGCTTTCTCTAGTTGTGGCGAGCAGGGGCTACTCTTCGTGGCAGTGTGCACACTCCTCATTGCAGTGGCTTCTCTAGTTGCGGAGCACGGGCTCTGGGCACGCGGTCTTCCATAGTTGTGCCATGTGAGCTCAGTAGTTGTGGCTCACGGGCTTAGTTGCTCCGAGGCATGTGGGATCTTCCTGGACTGGGGACCGAACCTTTGTCCCCTACATTGGCAGGCGGATTCTTAACCACTGCACCACCAGGGAAGTCCCTTAGTGTTACACTTTAAAAGCCAGCAAAATGTGAGAGATCTTTGTTTTTAAAAAAAGTCAGTCTGTACCTTCTAACTGAATAAAATACCTAAAAAATGCCTTTACAGAGTCCTGCCGACTTGAAAACTGTAACTTAGTGGATACCTTGCTTTTGTAGTATGTAGTTTTACCTTAGTGCTTGTACAAAAAATGTTTTTAGTATGTGTCCATTTTCTCTGCATTTTGGCATTAATTAAGACTCTGGGGTTGAATTCTTTTTACATCAACATTATTGTTTATTGTTGGAATTAAATTTTTTTTTAATTAGAAAGAAGACACTGCTCTATCTGAGGAGCTTCTTTAATTGTATTTTAGAAACTGATTAGACATTTTTCTATTAAAATTGGTGACCTTATTTTACCAGAGAGTGAATTCCAGTTTTACTTCAGAAACACTGCTATTGCTTTATTATTCCACAATAGTAATATCATAGAACCGAAGTAGCTTACTTAAATCAGGGGTATGACACTGGTGCAGAGCCCTGTTATTAAAGAAGGCTAAGATTAGATAATGTTTAATGTCTTATATTTATTTTTCTGAAAATTTTTAGAAATATTTTTAAATTTCTTAAGTAAATTTGGAGGAAAAGATTATTACATCTGAGGTATTTATGATTTTCAGGCGTGCTTTCAATGAACTGTTATATTTTGAGTATGGAGAAGATATATAGAGATAATTATGAGACAAGGCAACCTTTATAGATGAATACATACACATAAATGTGTGTATGTATTTATGTGATACATTCTTACCGTAAAATATAAGCACCTTTGAAAGTGGAAGTCCCTCTTAAGATTAATGTTATCCTTTGCTGCACTGTTTAATACAGTAGCCACTTTTTAAATTTTAAGTTAATTAAAATTAAATTTAAAATCCACTTCCTTCGTCACACTAGCCACATTTGACGTGCTACTATATACGATGTAGATATAGAACATTTCCATCATCATGGAAAGTTCTTTCAGACATAATAATATATCTGATAATCCAGGGATTACCACTGATATATTTTCTGGTATAAATTCTTTCATAATTTTTTCTACACATACAATCATTATTACTATTTTGCAAAAAGAAGATCATATTGTACAGGTTTTTTTTGTCATGATATTTTTTACTATTACCATATATACATATTGATTACCTCATTCTCTTAATGTTTATTTCATTACATGACTGTGTCATATTTATTTAACTGGTTCTCCATTGGTAGACATTCTACATGGTGAAGCCAGTATGGATATTTTGGAAATATGACTTCTTTGATTGGATATGTTTTGTTAAACCTTAATCCCTTTTTACATTATAGCCTTTGAATGTATATGGGAAGGGATAAAGACAAGTTGTACCTTGAAGTGGGGTGGAAATGTCTGTCTAGCCTATCAAAAGTTGCAGCATCTTTAGACTGTGAGAATGAAGGTGAAATGTTATAAAAGTCAAGTCAAATATTTAAGTTAAACTGGCTGAAACATCGTTCATTCTTTTTAACCTTTTTTCCCTACTCTCTTAACACAGGCCACAAATGCTCACACCAATGAGGTTGTGGCAGTTAAGAAAATGTCCTACAGTGGGAAGCAGGCACATGAGGTATGTTAAAGACATTGTGTACCTAAACTGACATAGCAGGTTAATATGAAATTCACAGTAGAAACAAAGTTCTTTAAGCATTTCTTTATCACAGTTCTTTTTTTCCCTTCTTGTGGAGCATATAATAAACGTTCCTAATATTCTACCTCAGTCAACTATTTTGTGGAATAGAACATGGATTAGTGTAATGGATTTATTATAATATATTTGGTGATTGATTTAATTTATAGGTACTAAAACAAGAAATAACGCAAGTTTAAATTGCTTCCTTATGTATTAAACTTTCTCTTTGTCCATTTAAAATAATGAAAAGACTATTTTATATGTATACTTGAAAATAAAATACTGTTTTCTGTTCAAAAATTATTATATTTTCTTTCTGACTTAAATAGAAATGGCAAGATATTCTTAAGGAGGTCAAATTTTTACGACAATTGAAGCATCCTAATACTATTGAATACAAAGGTTGTTACTTGAAAGAGCACACCGCTTGGGTAAGTAAGAGGACCTCTATTGTCTTTTTATTTTTTCCTATTAAAATTTTTTTCTTTTCCTTTTTTTCTATTATCTCTTTGGTCTGAAAAATTATCAGCCCATTTCTGTCCCATGTGATTTTTGTTTGTCAGTATTTAACATTTGTTACTTCAGAGTGTGCCATTATGGTATACATTCTGTAAGTTTAAGCATGACATCTAGTCTATAGGAAATTTTATTCTTAAACACTCAACAAAGAGAGAGTGAAAAGTTAACATCATTTTATAATGATTTATTTGCAAAAGTAAAAAGCAGTGCCTTTTATTCTCATCCTAGAATTTTTATCTTTGTCATTTCTCATCCCCTACTCCAATTCCCCCCAAATTTGGAATTATGCTTGATATTACCATCACTGTCTAAGTTTTTTACCAAACAGAGCCCGGATTATGATTAATCTATCTTCTTACTATATTTTTATTTTACATGATTTTGTTTCTGATTTTAGGTTAGCACATTAGACATTGTCTAGAACAAGTAAATGCTATACCTTGTACTTTATGGGATTGCACATTCCAATTTAAAGTATTCAATATCACTATCATTTATTGAATACTTACCAATGTACAAGTCCTTTCCTGTACATAATCTCCAATTAGGGAATGGAATTTTTGTTCCCAGATAGAATATCAAAGGTTAAACATAAACCTTTCTGCTCAAGGAATTCTTAAGATATCTAGAGCCATTGCTTCTGTACTGAGCAGAAGAAGTTAATAAGAGGAGTATCTCATTCTATGGAAATCAGTTCTCTGGCAATCTCAGCTGTCTTGAAGGAGTCAAGAAAGGGATTTTGAGCAGGCAGAATAAATGTTACAAAATCAAGTGCTAGATATCATGTGTTTCAAAACTTCAGAAAATCCTCCGAGCTCTTATTTGAAGCCTGTTTACTCTTAGATTACATAGAATGCTAATAAGTTTGGTTACCTAGTGTTTGTCTATAAGGATTTGATAGGCTAATTAGAAGGAACTCATAGAACTAAAGCTGCTGGAGACATGCATACAAATAGCCATAACTAATTTGACCTGAAGGAAGAAGTTGGGGAAGTTAGAAAGCAGACCTAACAATTTAAAAGCAGAGCAACTAGAGCTGATAATTGTCAAGGGCAAACGGCCAGCCACAGCTCAGGTGCCCTTGTGTTATGGAATAATTGGGAAAAGAATGTTTGGAACAGAAATACAGAGTTAACATGTAATTTAAAAAATAGACCCATAACTATAAACATACTCTAGTCGGTTCTAAAGTTCTATGTTCATTTTCCTTATACTCAGTTTAAGGAAATTATATGTTTGTATTAATTTACATAATTTAAGAAATTAGAGGGAATTCCCTGCCGGCCCAGCGGTTAGTGCTCCGTGCTTTCACTGCTGAGGGCCCAGGTTCCATCCCTGGTCAGGAAACTAAGATCTTGCAAGCCGTACAGCGCGGTCGAAAGAATAAATAAACAAATAAAAAAAAAATTTAATTATAAAAATTAAAATAAATTAGAAAACTGAGTAATACAGTTGAGAAATGTTTCCATCAAAACTGATTAAAAATATTGTTTGTCAATTATACCTTAATAAAGCTGAAGAAAAAAGAAAAATAGTGCACCTAAAAGGCTAATGTTCATTATAATATTCACTTATGTGGATGCTTTCATTTCACAATAAGAAGTAAAATTAATGTTTCTGAATCTGCTTACTTTTTTTTTTAATAATAAATTTATTTATTTATTTATTTTTGGCTGCATCGGGTCTTCGTTGCTGCGCATGGGCTGTTCTCTAGTTGCGGCGAGCGGGGGCTACTCTTTGTTGCGGTGCACGGGCTTCTCATTGCCGTGGCTTCTCTTGTTGCAGAGCACGGACTCTAGGCGCGCGGGCTTCAGTAGTTGTGGCATGCGGGCTCTAGAGAGCAGGCTCAGTAGTTGTGGCGCACAGGCTTAGTTGCTGTGTGGCATGTGGGATCTTCCCAGACCAGGTCTCCTGCATTGGCAGGCGGATTCTTAACCACTGCACCACCAGGGAAGCCCTGAATCTGCTTACTTTTAATGTAAAGCAGAAAACTATAATAAAGTTTCTAAACTTTAAAGTTTCTCATATTGTTTTAGATTATTCCAAAAATGGAATAATTTTTATACATTATGTATATTTAATTACATCTATAAATATATAATAAATTTAATAAAGTAGATGTATGTCTTTATTATATATAATAATATATATGTATGATATATGATATATTATGTATTGTGTACCTTGCTACTGGAATAAATTCAGAAAAATATAAGATGTGTGTGTTATGTTATGTATAATTATATATTATAATAATATATGACATATAATAATATATAATATTATATCTCATATCCTTCTAAAATATTCCAGTAATGCAGGGTACATAATACATAAATGTTTTCACATTAATTTTTTTTAATGAAGGAACCAATATGTTAATAGTAGTTGTGTCTGTGTGATTATAGGAAATTTGTATTTCATAATAAGCATGTTGTGTTTTTTTAGAATAACAAAATAATAATTTGTAGGTGTGTGTGTGCTTGTGTGTATACGTGTGGAGATTGGTCACTGAGCACTCCAGTTCTGACCTTGGCTATAAATCAGTAGTAATCTGGAATGCCTAAAATATCTAAGATGAGAGTAAAGAAAGAGTTTTCTCATTTTTGCTTTTCACAAGCCTCCCAACATTGCAAAGCCAATAAATATCAATATTAATGTAATAGTATTGTTCTAGAAATATTTTAAGATATAAATTGAAATATTCCATCTCTCAGGAATTCAAGCTAATGTAATAATACATAGCAGGATACTTTTTTTTTTTTTTTTTTTTGCGCGGTAGGCGGGCCTCTCACCGTTGCGGCCTCTCCCGCTGCGGAGCACAGGCTCTGGACGCGCAGGCTCAGCGGCCATGACTCACGGGCCCAGCTGCTCTGCGGCATGTGGGATCTTCCTAGACCGGGGCACGAACCCGTGTCCCCTGCATGGGCAGGCGGACTCTCAACCACTGCACCACCAGGGAAGCCCCAGGATACATCTTTAGATTGAGTTCTAACCAATGTTTTCTTGTTTAGAACTTTTCAATTTTATTTTATTTTATTTTATATTTTGGCTGCATTGGGTCTTAGTTGTGGCACAGGGGATCTTCACTGAGGCATGCAGGATCGTTCATTGCAGCGCGCGGGCTTCTCTCTAGTTGTGGCGTGCGGGTTTTCTCTCTGTAGTTGTGGCACATGGGCTCCAGGGCTCAAGGGCTCTAGTTGAGGTGCGCAAGAGCTTAGTTGCCCTGCAGCATGTGGAATCTTAGTTCCCCGACCAGGGATCAAACCCATGTTCCCTGCATTGGTAGGTGGATTCTTCACCACTGGACCACCAGGGAAGTCCCAGAACTTTTTAAAATGTAAAAGTAGGGAATTTACTGCTTACTTGTTTGTATTATTTAACTAATAATTCCCAGTATAGATTTTACTGGCTCATTTATTTGGTTGCCACTTTCCAAGTTACAAAATTTAATTTATACTCCAACCTAGCCACCTTAAATCCTTAAATATAATCCCCATATTGTCTTAGACCAATTCCAGTTTCAAATAGGAAATAACAAAAACAGAAATTCCGATTTCAGATAGGAAATAACAATAACAGGTTCAGATGAATCAGAATATTTATTCTCCTAGTATTCGTAGTTCCTTGGTTAGTTGGTTGGTTTTAGCAGTTTCTTATTAACCTACATTATTCTGGTTATTATTTCAATCTGTTACAGTTGGTGATGGAATATTGCTTAGGCTCAGCCTCTGATTTGTTAGAAGGTAAGGATAAAAGCACTATCCCCTTCTTTTTTACCTTGACCAGAATGTTGTCTACTCCTGTATTAAAGCACACCTTGGGCAAACTGAATGGTTAATGACTTAGACTTAAGGGTTATGTGGATAAGCCATGCAGACTCTGTCTCTGCCATGTCGCTGAAAATATCTGAGTAATGATTAGCAGCCCTCCCGCTGTTTTAATTCATGGCCCATCCAGGGCAGGTACTATTAAAATGTTTGGGTTGTGTGATGTAGTATGTGTAGCCAAAAACATCAAATTCATGTGTATGTATGAAACAGAGGTAGATGGTATCGGTATCCAAATTATATTGATATTTAACCCTTTCACATCTCTTGACTGACCCAGTTCTCCTCTGCAGACGCTGTTATAATCAGAGACTGAGTTAAAATTTACATTAAAAAAAAACTTTCTTATATTATCCATGATCTCTGAATAGAAATTGCTTATTAGCTGCTTTCACAAATAATGAAAACCTGTAGTTAGAAGGGGTACTATACATGGCTTGCGGCAGAGGAGAATAATGCAACCTAAAACACTCTAGACACTTAAAATGTCAGAGGGGCTTGTAAATTTGGGCCTGACCAGCTGGAATCAGTGTGGCTTTGACTTGCAACTGACAAGTAAATTAACAATTGTTGCAGTGATTATCAGGCTTTGTTTTATTTTATTTTGAAGGGGTTTGTTTGTTTTTATGCTTCAGTTTCCTGTTATCTGGTTATTTATTGTTATTCTATAGAAAATATATATCCTATGTATTTAGGTGAACGTGTTCCCAAATTGTCATTTAAGAAAAAGTATATAATTCAGCCTGCTATAGCTGTATAATATAATAAAAATAGGAATGAAACTGATCATCTATTCCTGGCTTTTTTTTTTTTTTTCCTCAGTTCATAAAAAACCACTTCAGGAAGTGGAGATTGCTGCCATTACTCACGGTGCCTTGCAGGGGCTAGCCTACCTGCATTCTCATGCATTGATTCATAGGTAAGATTAGAGGCCAGTTACATTTTCATTTCAGTTACAGGACAGTCTGTTCAAGGAACCTTGAAAATTAGTGCATGCTCCAATTTTTAGGGTGCCTAAGAATTTATGGGAAGCAAATAGATTGCTGCTGCTTCTGGATGTAAAGAGTAAGGTTGCCCAAATTTAGTTCCTATCTCTCGGTCTCTCGCATATAACCACAAAGACTTATATCATCTCTGTTCTGTAGGTAACTATTCTCCAGGCATAGTGTTGCAGGGAAATTTGAAGAAGAGCCCAGCAACCTTTTGATACTGTCAAGAAAAAAAGGAAAGAAAATTAGCCTTCCTTGCATATATTTATTTCCTAGCTGAGTTCTTCTCCCTTTCCTGTTGCAAATAACAAATCAATCTCATGTAAATATATGCTGTTTTATCAATTTTACATTTTTTGCATTTCTTTAGTCCATATAGATATTTAGGAAGGTATATTGTCTTCATTTTGGTAGATGAAGAAACTGAGACTTAAAAAGATTTAAATAACTTGCCCATAGTTTCCTAGCATTTATGTAATAAAGATTGAAACTCAGATTTTCTAACTCCTAATCCAAGGCTTCCCTCTAAATTACATTTTCTTTATCACAGCCCCACTCTCCTCTTTCCAACCTACTTCCCACCACTAACTTCTTAACAAAGATGTTGTTACCAATTTTTCCTTCTCTCAGTAAAGAACTTCTAGTACTGTTACTTTAATGAATGGTGGCCAAGTAGTGGAATATGAGGGAGGCATAAAGGACCTGAGATGGCTCAAAAACAGAAGAAAAAATATTTTACATTTACTAGGAAGAAATGAAACTATTAAGTCATCGGTTCCCCTTTTGCTTCTGTTTTAATCGTCCTAGAGTAGCCATCACAGTTACTGGTACATACCACAAAGCAGAACTCCCTCAAGATAGGCAGACCAAAATTCCTGCCATGAATTTGGCTTATTCATAAGGATGAAGAATGAACGCAACCATGTCTAATAAATATTGATAAAATTAATTTAACTGTAATTTACGGATTTGACAATTTTAAAGTATATATATGTATAAACTTTAAAGTGTATATCTATCTATCTTTGGTATTAAGATGTCATTACTGAATGCCAACTTGTTTATGACAGTTTTGCCTGCTCCTGTTTTAAAGGTCAGTTCAGGTTTCTGTGCCTTTATCACCTCAATTTTCACATTAATTTAATGTTTTATTCTATACTACACTTTATCTTTTTTAATAGGTAAAAAGAGTTGAAAAGCCAAAAAGCTTTTAAAGAATGCTTTTTATTTAAAAATAAATTCAGATTCTTATTGTTTTGATTTAAAAGGCAAGCCAGGGTTAGAGAAAAGATATTTTCTGTTGTACGAGAAATAAATAATGCTTTTTTTAGTTCTCTCTTCCAATGCCTAATGTCTTCATGAGGAAAGAAACTGAATTTTCAAGGGAAGATTTTTGGAAAAGTTATTTGGGGAGCATTTGAACCTTTCATTTTCAACTTAACATGTTTTCCTCATTCCCTCTGCTTTATATTTCCATTGCCCATCAACGTACAATTCTTAGTTCCTAGTACTCATTACACCTCATGACTTTTTTAAAGAGAATAAGGAGTACGTCCACATCTTCTCATTCCAAATTTTCATACTGAAGATTAAATTTTTTTAAATCATGTTTTTTAAACTTTTTGCTGCATAAAATATCTAGTAGTTTTAGTAGTAACCACTTGAGATTCTTTGTAATAATACAATAGAAATGCAATTTCCTAACCCCTAATCCTTGTTTGTTTTGATCTTTCAGGGTCTTCTTTTTACTGTACAGTGTTATTTTTAAAATAACACCTTCTCTATAACATGTACTCTCAAATGCCTTAGAGTTGCAGTTACAATTAAAGGCAGAGAGAAAGGGTCACAGGCAAGAAAGAAAAGGTATGTGTGTAGTTGAGGTTTATTGGTAGGTAGTTGATACAGAGTCACTGAAGATTTGTTTAGACTCCAAAAATGTCATGAAATTTGGAAGAGAAAAAAAAAAGGCAGTTACAGATGGTGCCAATTTTCCCCAGCACAAGCAATACTGTTGGTGACTGGATTCAGCAACTAATATGATTTTGTAAGTGTAGCAACTGAGTAGGTTTCCTTGTCGGCCATGTCTGCCTTTTTTCTCATTGCATTCCCTCCCTCTAAAGAAAGCTCTACCTTTTAGTAATTACTATGACCTACCAGTAAGTACACCAAGGAATCTGGGCCCCCTTACAACATGCAGTAATCACTAAATCCCCTTCTGGCTATCTGAGCAAGGTTTTTTTTTTAATAAAGTTTTTGTCTTATTAATTGCATGCTCTGACCTATTCCATAATCAAAATTGAAAAGTAATTTTCTAACCCTCTTATTTTTTCCTATAGGGATATTAAAGCAGGAAATATTCTTCTAACAGAGCCAGGTCAGGTGAAACTAGCTGATTTTGGATCTGCCTCAATGGCTTCTCCTGCCAACTCCTTCGTGGGCACACCTTACTGGTATGTGGAATTAGAAAACATGACATAGTTTTAAAATATGTGTATATAAACAAGATGGACCCATAGCACTGGTTCTGTTTGTTCATTTGTTTGTTTTTGACAGTGTCTCACCGTGTGTCTCAAATGAGATTTCATTAGGAAGGATAGAAAACTCACTAGCAAAAAAGAAACCCTCAGACTTAGTATAAAATTTCCAGTGACTTTAAATTGTTCAAATAAGGTTGATGTCACTGTGTGTAAACTGAGTAGGATTATCAACTCACTGACCAAGCTCAGGTTTTAGACTTCATTTGAAGTTTCTTTTGAACTTTTCTCTTCAGGCAGAGTCTCTAGGCGAGAACAAGGTAGTTTCTTTAACCTTCTGTAGCCAATGAGCATAAATTTTACCTTTCAGTGAAAGAAATCCAGATTCTTGTTTCTGTTGAATTCTCTGATACTTTACCTCACTTGTCATTCTGACTTAAAGTTTCACCCCATTCTATTCAAGACTCCTTTCCTTCCTTTCATAGATACATTGGAATTTCACTGTACCTTGGAGAATGAATTATACCTCTGGAAAATTACTTGCCTACTAAAAAAAATCAGCTACTATTTGAATATTTTTCCACTATCATCAAATAGTATCTATTAAGCAACTACTTACATACACTAATAGAGAACAAAGCATATTAAACTATATGGCCCTTACCCTCCTAATGAAAATCCATTACGGACAAACAAAATAATATCCATTATTATAGCCAGTTTATTTGTTTTTCAACTTGTAACATCTTTGAAATATCTGATTGTATTGCTTTATGTAATTGCATAAAGTATTCTTCATGTTGTTTGAAGTAGTTTATTTAAATGTTTCATACATATTAATCCTTTACCAGTCTCTCTGAGGTAGCTAATAAAATTCTCTCCATATTATGGATGAGGAAACTGATATACAGAAAGGTTAAGTAACTTAGCCAAGACCAAAGGATAGTAAATGGTGGAACCATGATCTGGTGAAATATATTGTTTCATGTAAATCACTGAGTATATTGTTTATATTTTGAACAGTGTTTTTTCAAATTATTTGTGTAAGAAAATTATAACTTTATCAGATAAAACTTAGAATATGCCCCAAACAGCTATTTTATTGAATCACTTTATCAGGTGAATTTTGTTTTTAATTTGCAACTTGAGTTTTGTACATTGTGTTTGGCAGGATGGCTCCAGAGGTGATCTTAGCTATGGATGAAGGACAGTATGATGGGAAAGTTGATATTTGGTCACTTGGGATCACTTGTATTGAAATGGGTGAGTAAAGAGTTGTTTTCATTGTACTTTTGAGAATCACTCAGTATTCTGATTGTTAATTCATTTATCCAGTGATTATTTAATGAGTTACTGCTATATATATGCTAGGCAATGTGAATTTATTATATTTTTTTCTATGCTTTGGTATAACATCATAAGATTGCTTTTCTCTGCTATATTAAGTTAAGAAAAAGAGTTTTGAGCAGATATGGCAGCTAACAAATGTAAGAATATACAATAGTTAGAATTAATATTTGAAAAATATCCATTCTCCATACCATGAGTGATGATATATGTCCTTCATAGTAATATTCATTACTTAATTTACATTCCTATTTGTATAAGGGAAATCTGGAAAAGTAATAGCAGGCTTATCAAAGATTGGACTCTAAAAAGTAATAGCAAAAGTAATGGTAGGCTTATTAAAGATTGGACTCTAAAAACTGACATGGGACTTCCCTGGTGGCTCAGTGGTTAAGAATCCACCTGCCAATTCAGGGGACATGGGTTCGAGCCCTGGTCTGGGAAGATCCCACATGCCACGGAGCAACTAAGCCCATGCACCACAACTACTGAGCCTGCGGTTAGAGCCCGCGAGCCACAACTACTGAAGCCCGTGCTCCGCAACAAAGACACGCCACCGCAGTGAGAAGCCCACGCACCGCAACGAAGAGTAGCCCTGCTCGCGGCTCTAAGCTCGCGCAGCAACGAAGACCCAACGGAGCCAAAAATAAAATGAATAAAAACTGACCTATATAGAGAGCAACCCCAGAGAAAACTTCATATTAGGGGATACCCCCAGCTTTAAAGTCATCCTCCAAATATTGTTGCAGTTATCTAAAATTGTCTAACATACCACAGAATCTCAGTCCTCTGGTTGCATATTTTGAACTTTAGTATAACTTAAAGTTACCATTATCCATTGGTATACTGGTAATTTTAACCAATGACCCCCCTGGGGGGCGAGGGGAAGCATTTTGTAGCATTTGCCAAATTCTGTGGTGTAAGTATCCCCACCATAGCCAATTTCACGTTATCAGTTTGAATCACTAAGTGTGGAGTTGGAGAAAGGTATGCACAGCTAACCTTCCAAAGCCAGTGTGAGCTGGCTCCAGCACAACAGTGCCTTTATTTAGATTTTTTATTTAAAATTTATATAAATATGTCTAGTTTTTTAAAAATCCATTTTAAAAATTTCTTTGTCGAGCTTTAAAATTTGTTTAATTTCTTCTATATTGTTTAATATAGGGTTTTTTGGTTTAATTTCTTCTATATTGTTATCCAAATTTGTCCTAAGGATTTCTAAGTTCAGTTTGATTCTCAGAGTATAGTTTTCTCTTTCCCTAAAATGTTTGGCCTACAGAGATGACTTGGGATATGTTTGTATTGCATTTCCAGTTGCTTCATTGACCTCTTCCAACAAAGAAACATATGATAAAGATACACAATTTGTCTTTTTTTTTTAATACTAAAGAGATGTTAGTGAAGAAAAAAAAACAATTCAAGGAGGAAACAGAATATTTACTTAATTTTTTAAAATAAGTAACATTCATGTGTTTTGTAAATCAAAAAATATAAAAAGATAGGCAGTGAAAGGACTTCTTCTACCCCGGCCCTATTCATACAATTCCTTCCCCACCCCTGTAAACACACACAGGGAACCTCTGTTATTAATTTCTTGTATATCCTTCCAGAGTTTCTTTACAAATATGTATATTTTTATATATATTATATATGTGTATGTATGTATATATGTATTTATTGTGTGTGTGTGTGTGTATGTATTTATAATATATAACCTTCCATATCCGTGCCTTCCATATCCATGGATTCAACCAACTGCACACCAAAAATATTTGGGAAAAAAAAATTCTGGAAAGTTCCGCAAAGCAAAACTTGCATTTGCCATTCTTTGGGCAGCTATTTACATTGTATTTACAACTATTTACATGACATTTACATTGTATCAGGTATTATAAGTAATCTAGAGGTGATTATATGGGAGGATATGATTAGGTTATATGCAAAAACTATGGCATTTTATATAAGGGACTTAAGCATCCACAAATACTGTATTCTGGGGCAGGCTGGGGGAGTCCTGGAACCAGTCCCCAACAGTTACTGAGGGACGACTCTAGAAATATGTATATATGCTTACTATATTCCCTGTTACTCCTAAATTAACATATACAATTGGTTCTATACTTTGATTTTTCACTTAATACCATCTTGGAGCACTGTTTTATATTAGTAACTTAGACACTTTTTCATTTTTTACTGGCATTATGTTATTCCATTATATGGATATACCATGGTTTATTTGACTGGTCCTCTATGAATGGATATTGAGGTGGTAGATTTCTTTTTTAGTTTCTGATATTGTGTTATTCTCTGTTTCATACGGAACAAATTCATCTTATTAACACTGATTTCGGGGGGCACTCCGCAGAAATATTCGCATACTTTTAAAAGGATTCATGACAAACTTCCAGAAATATTTTGTAGAATTTGACAAGGTAGCCCTAAAATTCATAGAGCCAAAACCTGTCAAGACAATTCTGAAGAAACAGAATTTGGACAGAAGAGTCACTATACCACAGTCCAAACCATAATAATTAAATCAATATGGTCAATAGAACAGACTAGAATGCCTAGAAACAGACTCATCTATAAGTCAGATTTTGGTATAAGACAAAAAAGACATTAAAGATCAGTGGTGAAAGGATGGCCTCTTTGATTAATAATATGAGACAATTTGTTAATTATATGATAAAAACCAAAATTAAATTTCTAGCAAATGCCATACACAAAAATAAATTCCAGATTTTAGTTAAATACTCGAAAGTAAAATTTTAAAACTTTTAGGAAAAGATCCTTTATGCCTCAGTTTCCTTACCTATAATACAGAGATAACAATCCCATGAAGTAGGTGCTATTATAATGAAGATTAAAGAATTAATGAATATAAAGTACTTAAAACCTGGCCTGGCATGTAATAAGCACTATGTAAGTATAATTAATATTATATTATTCTAGGAGTATACCTTTATGGGTATAGGGAAGAATTTTTCTAAACAATATTTAAAAAATAATGACAAATATGATAACTATTAGTACTTTAAAATATAAAGCTATATAAAACACAAAAATTAAAAGGTAAGCATAGACTGATAGAAAGTAGTTGAAACATATCTACCCAACAGAGTATTGGCCCAGAATTTATAAAGAACTCTCACAATTTCTTTACCAAAAAGAAAAAGGTAAATAGCCAGTAGAAAAAATGGGCATGAATATGATCAAGCGATTAACATTGAAAAGAAGACCTAAATGGACAACAAGCATCAGAAGATACTCTGCATCATTAGTAATCAGGGAAATGCAAGTTAAAACTATTTCACATCAGACTGGTAAATTTTTTTTTAAGTCGAAGGTTAATAAATTTGGAGAAGCTGCTAAAGAAACAGGAACTCTCATACACTATTGATAAGAATGTAAATTGGTATAAACATTTTGGAGGGCAAGTTGGCAGCATCTGGTAATAGGGATGTCAATTGGTATAACCACTTTGAAGGGCAAGTTGGCAGCATCTGGTAAGGATGATGATGAGGAGTGTCAGTGACTCAACATTTCACTTCTAAGTATACACTTTAGAAATTTTATGCACGTACACTGGAACATGTGTGAGGCTGCAACCTTGTTTGTAGAAGCAAGAAATGGTGGAAACAACCAAATTCTTATGATGAGCTGGATCTACATGTATCATCATGGATAAATCTCAAATCATAACATTGAATAGTTAATGAACAAAGTCACTGAAGTTTAGGTACAGTACGATGCCAATTATGAAAGCTTTATAAACAATTTTATATATTATTTATGAGCATATATATACTAATAAAACATAACATAGATGTAAGAGATACCATCTCAGAATAGTAAACTCTGGAGGGCAGAAGAGGAATAGTTATATCTCACTTTTTTTTAGAAGAAATATCTGAAACAAATATGACAAAATAATGTTAAATCTAAGCAGTAGGTGTCTGTTATAATACTATGCAAATTTTTATGTATTTCAAATATCAAATTAACTTTTTTTAAATTAGAAATAAATGTACATTCCTTTGGTTTGAAAAAAAAAACCAAACTATTCTCTGTGTAGCATGGAGTTAGCAATTAGACACCCTGGATTTGAATCTTGGCTTTACCAGCACTTAGCTGGCAGGACAGTTATGTGTGGCTGCATATAACACCAGCAGGCATTCTCATAGTCTAGGATGTGAATGACACCTTCTGGGGTTGTGTAACGTGTTGATTCTGACGATGAGACCTTGGACAATTTTCTAAACTTCCCTAAGCCTCAGTTTTCTCATCTAAATGAAACTAACAATACATATAGCATAGGTATTGTCAGACTTCAATGAGATAACATATGTAAAGTATTTAACATAGTGCTTGGCATATATCAATGCTCAAAACAGCTGACTGCATTCATATGTAGGATTATTCCTATTTTTGTCATTTATATTCTAAAGTGAACCAAAATTTTACTTGTAACACTGCAACTGTAATAGCAACTCCTCAGTTACAACACTTTAAAGGGATGTCCCTGGAGTTGAACCTTACAACTAATTAGTGCCCACCCATTGTCTCAGCAAGATTTTTTCTTACCGAAATTTTTCTAAAATATAACATGATTCTGCCCTTCCCAACCTAATTAAATAGAGCAAACAACACACGCCCTTTTATGATGATTCAGGATTGTCATCACATCAGTTTTTGTACTATGTAGATGTAGTAATGACTGGAGTTTCAAACAGCAGTCGACATTGGCAAAATAGGTGCAGATCCCAGGAGGTACCTTAGTATTTCCTCTCTTGAGACAGGAGAGGAAATGTGCTTAATTTCTGATTTTATCATTTTATAAAAAGGAATTGAAATATATATAACAACATGCTCTCTATATCAGCCTAACTTTGATTGCCTTTTATAAAATGATTTACTGAATCAAAGAACAGAGTAGCCTTCTCCCAAATTGTCTTATCCTCCACAACAGCTAGTCCTTCAAATTGATAGATGATAGTATTAAATTATGCCTAAGAGCACAGACTGTATAGTCAGATAAACTTGAGTACTAATTCCAGCTCTGCCATTTTTTAGTTGTATGACTTTGGTCAAGTTATTTTAACTGTCTGTGAAATTTGCATAATAAGATCCCCTACCTTATGGGGATTGTCTGGATTAAATGAAAATGTGGACATAAAGTGCTTATTATTACATCTGGTGTATAGTATGTGTTCAGTAAATGTTAGGCATCATCAGCACAATCCTAGTATATATCATATCTTATGAAATTTTTAATTTACATTTTAACATCTCTTTAAACTGGGAGGTATTTTACAGGCAACAGCATTTTGTGATTATAATTGGCAGCATTTTGTTCTAAGTTATACATAAAATAGTGGTACATCTTAAATTGCGATGCATCTTATTGTCAATGACATCTTAGATTCAGAGAAAGATGGTAGTACATGCTCAGTTAATATTCATAAAATAAAATTGTTACCAAGGACATTTAAATTCTCGGCAATTATTCAAACTTTATTATACTGGTAATGTAATAAACCATACAAGTACCTCTTTGACAGCTTTACTATACATCTCTATTTCCTTGGCATTAATCTTGTTAATGGACACATAAAAGAAGGGTATTTTTTTTTACATGAAAGATGATTAAACTGCTGCATATATAAACCTAAGCAATGATTTTTCTAAGTTTTCTGTATGTTTCAGGTTTAATGAAATTCCAGGTACAGGCAGTATACTTTAAATTTTACTTTTAATGTTGAAATTACAGTGAAAGTTGTAGATAGTGCCTGAATAATGTGTTGTCCCCTTTCCTTATGATATCTCTTCTACAACAGTGTATATATATATTTTAAACATCTTTATTGGAGTATAATTGCTTTATAATGGTGTGTTAGTTTCTGCTTTATAACAAAGTGACTCAGTTATACATATACATATGTTCCCATATCTCTTCCCTCTTGCGTCTCCCTCCCTCCCACCCTCCCTATCCCACCCCTCTAGGTGTCACAAAGCACCGAGCTGATCTCCCTGTGCTCTGCGGCTGCTTCCCACTAGCTATCTATTTTACATTTGGTAGTGTATATATGTCCATGCCACTCTCTCACTTCATCCCAGCTTACCCTTCCCCCTCCCCATGTCCTCAAGTCCATTCTCTACGTCTGCATCTCTATTCCATTCCTGCCCCTAGGTTCTTCAGAACCTTTTTTTTTTTTTTTTTTAGATTCCATATATATGTTATAACAGTGTATGTTTTTTAAAAGCCCCTAATCTGTACATTGAACCACTGAGGTGTCATTAGAAAGCAGGAAGATGATAATGCTGCTGGCACTCTCTCTCTTTCCTGGATCAGACTCCAAGGTCCCTAAGCGGTTAAACCTGCTTTACAAATTATCTTTTGATAAATTGATCTTCTGCTGAAAAACCTAGGTAAATTCATGCATCCTTGGAAGCTTCTTGGACATTGAAATTGTCCAGTCACCAGATATTTTATTTTTTGAGATTATTTCAAGAGAAATTAATCTGACACTCTTCTGTTTAAGCTATAGACCCTTAGTTCACCAGCACAGACCATGGTAGAAGCTGGCAAATGGTTCATCAGCATCGACAGGGAATTGACTGTGTTCAGAAATGCATTCTCCAAGGGAAAAAAAGAAAAAAACATAAATGTTGTTTCATAGTTCCTCTGCCTGGAATTTTCTTCTTCCACATTATTATTGCCACTCACTGTTTGTGTTAATAAATGAATGTAGTGATGGCTGTTGAGGGGACAGGGGTATATTTAGTCTTATAAAGCTTCTTCTTCCTTTTTTTTTTTTTCATATTGAAATACCAGTACTATCTATTATAAAATGCACAGAATAATTGAAGGGGCACTGAGGTCTAGTGAAAAGACAAGTCTTGGAGTCTTACAGGACTGGGTTGAAATCCCAATTTAGCCACTTACTGTGTGGCTTGGTTTCATTATTTAGACTAGCTTACCCCAGTTCCTTCTGTTGGGAAATTGAAGTAATAGTGCTTATCTTGACAAGCTGTTTTGAGAATTACGAATAACATACCATATGTAACATACCTTAAGTGAATGCATGACATGTAATAGGAACTCAATAAGTGGTAGCAATTATTATTATCATTAATTATTACGGTTGTCAACCATATTTGTTCATAAGAAATCTGCCTTTTCATGAAGTGTTTATCCAAAGATGGGGTACTCTCTGATCTTCTTTATTAAAATAAAGCTCAGTCTAGGTGCTCTAATTTAGCATGAGCTTTGCCAAGCAGAGCAGTGTCCAAAGGCTTCTCTGAACCTTGATCTCATAAAACATACATGGAGCATTCAGAAAAAACTTGATCATTATCTTTAAATTAAATAAATCACTGTTTTTTTTCTTTTAATTTAATTAATTCAGCTTTTTTATGCTTTCACCTTTTTCCTTTCTTTGGAGGTAAAATGGCTTAGATATCACAAGGTAGCTTCAAAGCACTTCTGTTTCCTGTTCTGTTGCTTATCTAGAAGCTTCTATGCAGACTATTATATTCTACAGTAAAGGCTGACAAGCTTTCAGCTAAGGACCAGATAATAAGTGCTTTAGTCCTTTTAAGTCATGTAATCTGTCATGACTACTCAACCCTGCTGTTGTAGCAAGAAAGCAGCCATAGACAACACATTAATGAATGGACATGGCTGTGTTCCAATAAAACTTTACAAAAACAGGCTTCTAGGTGAATCTGGCCCACAGGCCATAGTTTCCCAACCCTTGCTCCATAGTATGCTGACTTAGCAATGAACCCTGTCACTATGGCTCAGAAGATTTATGTAGTACATCTAGCAAAGGACTTGAACATAGGTGAGGCCACCTGAAACTGATATTTAGCGAATGCTTCTCAGACCGTAGAGCTGTATACTATATTTGGAATGCCTTTTTTCATGTGATTCTCTACTAGAGCTATTCCACCCATAGTGTGGCTGGCTGCCTTCCTGTCTTGTTCACAACAGAGTATCTGCCACTCACAGACCTCACATTCCTGCTCCAAATCCGCTACTGCCTTTCTTATTACTGTTGAATTGGGTTTTGTTGTTTTTGTTCCTTCATCCTCCCCTTTCTAAATTTCTATTTTCTTCTTTCTTTAGCTCCCCTTCCCTGCTCTTTCTCCTGTGCAATTTCGTGTTCTTCTAAGCAGCTCGAATTGTATACCTTTTGCCAATGAGTGGGAGGGTTCCTATCCTTCTAATAGTGAGTGAAGCCATCACATAGTATCTTGATGTAAGCCCCAAGACTTAGTCACTCCTCAGTCATTTTTGTGACTTCTTGCTGCACAAAGATTGTTTGTTGACAGATTTTCTTCTTTGCCTTAATTTGCCTTACCTTCATTTACTTATCTAATAGGTATTTTGGGGCCACCCAAAATATATACCAGGTGCTGTGCTCAGCAGTGGGAATGCAAAGATGAGCATAATAGACATTGTTCCTCATGAAGTTTAGTAAACAGAACATACGTTAAGTAAAGAATTACGTAAATAATTAGTTATGGTTGCGATAGGTGGTAGAAAGTTAAAATATAATTTGCAATGACAGAATCTAATGGGACACCTAGTCTTGAGAGGTCAGAGAAGGCTTCCCTGAGGAAATGATTGTAAGCATATAATAAGCCTTGAATAAATATTTATTAAATTAATGCAGAAATGCAACTATATTTAAGGTGAAACCTGAAGGATTGGGAAGAATTAACCAGGTAAAGTTTAGGCAACAAAAGTGAGAGGGGAGTCCAGACAGAGAAAGCAACATGTGTGAAAGGCTCTGAGCTTGGTTCTTTCAGTGAAGCAACAGATGCATGAGAAGAGGGGGGAATCATTGATTCTCAGAATGAAGTGCTGTAGGTAGCCAGGTTCATGTTAGGAAAGACCAGGAGACTATGTTTAAAGCTCTAGACTTTGTCCTAAAAATCATGGGAATCCATTGATGGTAACATGATGAGTTCCTACTTCCACATGGTTCCAATATTTGAAGTTGTCAGAAGGCCATGCTCTAGAAACTTTCTAGAATCTGCCTCCTGATAAATAAAATAAACCTGAGCCTTTTTTTTTTCATCTTATACATTTGAAACAAGTATAAAATCCCTTTGTCCACACTGCAGCTTTCAAATTTCCACTTGTTAACAGTTCATGTCCCTATAATAGTGGTATCCATTTGGTGAGTGTAAAGTATCCTGTTGAGAAGTTAATAAACAATATTTGTGGAATCAGAGACTGTCACATTTCAAAAGTATCAAAGATCATTTAGTCAAGACTATGAGGGGTCCCTCCAGAGTATCACTGATAAATAAGTATAGTTGCCTTCTGCTGGAACTCCGCTAATAGCTTAAAGTTCACTGCTATCAACATTATTCATTGTGGGGTTTGTGGGGGCGGGTTTGGTTTTTCTTTGCTTTAGCACTCTGGCTTTTCACAAGTTCTTCCTTCTATGAGTAAAAATGTCTTCCCTGTTACTTTTTGTTCCCTGCCCTTAGTTCTTGTTATGTTTCTTAGAATTGCATAGAATAAGCTAAATTCACCTTTTTTTTTTTTTTTTTGTGGTATGCGGGGCCCCCCCACCGCTGCGGCCCCTCCCGTCGCGGAGCGGAGCGCAGGCTCAGGACGCGAAGGCCCAGCGGCCATGGCCCATGGGACCAGCCGCTCCGCGGCATGCGGGATCCTCCCGGACGGGGGCACGAACCCGCGTCCCCTGCATCGGCAGGCGGACTCCCAACCACTGCGCCACCAGGGAAGCCCTGAATTCACCTTTTTAAAAGTGGTTAAGAGGAGACTCTTTACTTAAAAACCAAGGTGCTCTGATGAAACCTGAGATCACATTATGAATTTTAAAGTGGTACTATATAAAGAATCCATTAGGATAAACACGGTAGAATGAGATAGTGATTTATCTTCTGTGACATAATAACTAATAAATAGCATAAAATTAACTGTACTCAGAACTAGAACCTTGTTTCTTTGGTCAACAAATGGAGCACCTAATATTTGAATAATATCTTATTACATATGCCAGAGAATAAATAAAAGAATAAGAGTATTAGGGTTATAAGATCTTGCTCTTAGAGCTTATGATTTCTTTTGAGAGAAAAGATTTGTATGTTTATATAAATGCAATAGGAGAGCACATGCCAAGTGAGCAGTCTACTAAAAGACAGCAATAGAAATTCCAAACATGAGATCATGGTGGGCTGGGGTGGAGTAAATCTACTAAGAAGTATCTGATTCACTGAGTTTCTTCTTAGAAGGGGGTGGACAAGACCTTGCTTACATTTATCCTCCTTTTCCTACCTCCTTTTTACCCTCTGCCCTGACTTGTACCAGTTCATTGGCCTGGGTGTGCCTTCAAATGGTGTTTATTGAATTGAATTACTTTACCTCCCATACTGTGTTAGTGATGTTTAAGATGTTCCATTCCATCATTATTCCTTTTTTTCATTCTACTTCTCTGCTTTCTGAATTTTTTTCAATGAATACATATTTTTTATTTTAACTAAAACACACACACACGAAGATGTTCATACCTATTGTGGGAAAACAAAGTCCAGCCTTTTGAAGATACATGTGAAAAATAAGAAAAATTTTTTTTACTCTCTTGAAGTGGGTTCTGTTAGGAGCTTTTCCAGTGTACTTTAAGATGACCAGCAGCTTCTTCTGAATGGCTATCCTGAGCGACCTTAGAGATTAAAATAAGTAGATTATGTGGCATGAGGATAATAACGAGCTATTGATTTAGTGGCACAGCTTTGCTCATAGTTCCTTATTTCTCCATCTGCCTGATGCCTTGCAAGAACTGCTTTATCGTGTTTCTTTTCTTTCAGCGGAACGGAAGCCCCCTCTTTTCAACATGAATGCAATGAGTGCCTTATATCACATTGCCCAGAACGACTCCCCCACATTACAGTCTAAGGAATGGTAAGACTGAGCTGTTGCTTTAAATTTCTAAGAGAAATCACCATATGTATTTGGCACTTTCATTAAGTTACACTTTAAATATCTGACCTAGAAAGCATTTCATTCCTTCATTGTATGTTGTGGTAACTGACACTGATGCTTTATAAGCCTGAACTTTCTACACACACACACACACACACACACACACACACACTATATTTCTACCCTCACTATGGCTTCTACTGTGTTCTTAATGTGTGTAGGAATTGAAATTCTACTAGGTACATGCCCTGCTACCTTCCTAACCAGTCTAGTCTCTTAAGTCATGATGATTTTGTATTGATCACCTCAGTCTTATCACTTCCTAGCAAGGATAAAGTATCCACTCTGATGTCATTATTTTTCTAGTTGTCATTTTTTTTCTTTACTATATGTGTATTTAAATGTGTTGAGACAGAACATATACTATCTATTCAGAAGATATATTGTTCCTTGCTGGAAATTATGACATTTTGCTAACTATTGGGGCCACAGAGTTATAGAAAAAGGGCGATGTCAAAGAAGAGTAGACAAAATGGAATTTTCAAGAGAGAAAGTGTTTTCATCCAGAAAGCATATTCCTAGGTTCTCTGTCCCTTATGGTTCAAGTTTTACTACCTGGTTATAGGTTGTGGGTAATGGAAGAGTTACCAATTGGTCATGAAGAATATAGGCTTAAGACTTATGAGAGTTGTTATCTTTGGAGAGAAAAATGTATATAAAACCGTTGTATATAAATATAGTATTTTTCATTCTATGATATAATGATTTGACCTTGCTTATATGTTGACTAACTTGAAACTGTCCACATTCATTATCCAAAAGAATTAATTTTAGATACCTTAAACTTGAAAATGGTTCAGTTCTCCTGACATTCCAAAGTATTTTAATAAAAATCTCCTAAAATATAAAAATTTCCCTTGGATGAAAATTATTTAAAGTGATCAGTATGTTCTACAGACCCTGATTTTATTTTCTTTCAATGTATTTGCACACACAGGACAGACTCCTTTAGGAGATTTGTTGATTACTGCTTGCAGAAAATGCCTCAGGAAAGGCCAACATCAGTGGAACTATTACGGGTAATTTTTCAAGTTTATATTTGAGGAGGGGGATTTAAAGTCATGTTGTAGTGGAATATAGTAAATCATTCCCATGGCAGCTCATCATGACAAACTGGATTAGAATATACTGCCTTGTCATTTATCCAGAGATAGTAGCTAGGCATAGAAGTACCAAGGTATGTGCTATATGTTCCCCGCAGAAAGTTTTTCCCCCATCTTTTCCCCTTTTCTTTTTTCTCCCCCTTCTTTTTGCCTTGTGACAAAGAATATTTCTCCTTGCTTTGGTCATCATTGTGATGTTCCTGTGACTGATATCTGCATGAACTTTAATGCAGTGTTTTCAGGACAGAGACTGCCAGTGGTTCGAATACCAACTCTGGGATTTCAGTTAGGTTGTTGTCAAATCATCAGGCAATGAAGATATGTGATAAACATATAAAACAGACATTTTCATAGCATTGCATCACACATGTTAACTGCATTCATCTGACTTAAACATAGTATTTTTGGGCTTCCCTGGTGGCACAGTGGTTGAGAGTCCACCTGCCGATGCAGGGGACACAGGTTCGTGTCCCGGTCCGGGAAGATCCCACATGCCACGGAGCGGCTGGGCCTGTGAGCCATGGCCGCTGAGTCTGCGTGTCCGGAGCCTGTGCTCCGCAACGAAAGAGGCCACAACAGTGAGAGGCCCGCGTACCACAAAAAAAAAAACAACACATAGCATTTTTGAGCATCTCTTTTCATGTAACATTTTATTATAGGCTTTATATACGTAGGCAATGTGTTCCATTAATATCAGTGAAGTATGTGGGAGTCTTTTACAATCTAAGTATCTTTTATTGGCCACAGAATAGTGCAGGTTACTTTAATCTTTTCTGCGTATGTGTTTTTCAGCACTTTTTTGTTTGTTTCTTTGTTTGTTTTAAGAAAAACTCAGGATTGTATTGCCTAAATTTGTGAAGGTTAAAAATGTCAGCTGCCTTTATAATTGCACCTTGGCTAAGTCACAGATTCTTGGTTTACATTTTCTTTTTCTCAGAACTCTTATTCTGTTATTTTCTGGCTTTGAGTGTTCCTGAAGAAGTAGGTCTGAAGCTGACTAGTTTTTCTACCCAGAAGTAAGTTTTTTCTTCTTGTGAGTAACAGGCCACAACAATATGGTGACAGAAGCAACAAGGCAATGGACTCTACCTTATTCTCTTTTGGTGTAAAGCTATCACATGTTCTAGACATGGACTATAGACAGCAGAACACCAGAAACACAGATAATATGTTTATTACTTTGAAGTAGACAAAGATTTAAAAAGCAGGACACAAACAGCACTGCCATAAAGAGAAAAAAATTATAAATTGGGGCTATAAATTAAGGAGAAAAAAAAATCCTCAAAGAAGAGATACTACAAGCATTCAAAGATGATATTTTAGGGCAACAGACAACAAAAGGATATAAAAAACAAATGGGCAGAGGTAAAGAAAGAAACGAAAGAGAAAAATTTAAATATAGATTAAGGGACTTCCCTGGTGGTCCAGTAGTTAAGACTTTGCATTCCCAATGCAGGGTGTCCAGGTTTGATCCCTGGTCAGGGAACTAGATCTTGCATGCCGCAACTAAGAGCCTGCATGCCACACTAAAAGATCCCGCACACGGCAATGAAGATCCCACGTGAGATCCCGCATGCCACCACAAAGACCCAGTGCTGCCAAATAAGTATATTTTTAAATAAATAAATATAGATTAAAATCATACCATAAGCAACAAACTAATATAATAAACCAACCCATTTAGGGTGTTTCCAGTGGTAGATAGTCTTAGGGAAATAAAATTAAATGCGAAATAAAATTTTCAAAAGATGATTATAGAGAACATGACACATGTGGAAGACAGAGGAGATATATATTCCAACCTATTATTCCTAAAGAAGAAAGCAAAACACATGAAACAGAAGATATTTAAAGATATACCTGAAGAAAACTTTTTTGGAAATAAATGTTTGGATCATTATTTGATTTGATTTACTCTTTATTTGGTGTGCCAAATCAAGTGAGCCTACCATTTAGTCAACAATGTTTACTGATTGTCTACTGTGTGCCAAGCACTGTTCTAAGCACTGAAAATCATACAGTGATACAAAGAAAAAGATAGTTCCTGCCCTCCTGGAACTTATATTCTAATGAAGGAGTAAGAAAACCAACAATGATTTGATATAATGTCAGAAAAATAAAGCAAGGACTGGGATAAAGAGTAGAACTTTACAAAGTTCTAAGGAAAAGAAAATGTAAACCAAGGATTTGTGACCCAGCTAAGGTGCTCTTCAATTTATAAAGGCAGCTGACGTTTTCAAGCCTTTTCTTCTCTTAAAAGCTTCTTCTTAATTACTCAGTAGCAAAATCCAGCCAATCTATTGATGAAACAAAGAGCAAGAGAGAAAGAGAAAGGGATGGAGGGAAGAAGGAAGAAAGAGTGAATTAGGAACTGGGGAAACTTGTAAAAGGACTGGTGGTGAACATTAAATTTAAGTTTGCTCTCTGATATTTATTATTTATTTACTATTTATTTATTTAGCATCGTAAAGAGACTACATTCTTCATTTTGGATAGACAGTACACATTTTAGAAGATAAAAAAAATAGTGGAAGGGAGAGAATGAAAAGTAAATCTTCCCCTTCCAGGCCCTTCTGTAGAGTTAGCAACCGGTGTCACTAATTTTGTACATGTCCTTCTAGAGATATTCTACGTATATGGAAGTAAATATTCTTTTTTATTTTTGCACCAGTGGTAGCAAACTATAAACGCTGGGTTTTTTTTTAACTTTATAGTGTGTTTTGAGTATTGTTCCATATTACTACATGAAGAACTATCTCATCCTCTCTAATGGCTCCATTATATACTCAAATGGACTGTAGTTTTTATAACCAACTCATATATGGTGTTTGCAGTCTTTTGCTATGACAAACTGTGCTGGAATGAATATCCTTACGCAGGTGTCATTTTGTACCTGTATATACAGATACCCAAAGAATAAGTTCTTAGAAGTGGAATTGCTAATCAAAGGGAATGTGGATTTTAAATTTAAATAAATATTGCCAATTTTCCACCAAAGAGGATGCCCCAATTTATGGTCCATTAAAAACTTTTTGAGCTTCTAGTCAGATCAGTGAAAAACTTTTCTCACTGTCATTTTAGTTTGTGTTTCTCATTGTGAATTAGACTATCTTTCATATGTTGACAAGCCATTTCTATTTCCTTTTCTATGAACGCTCTACAATCTTTGCCCATTTGTCTGTTAGGTTGTTGGGTTTTTTCCCTTATTAATTTGTAGTAGATCTTGCAAATATTTTCTTCTTATTTCTCTTTTGATATTCTTTATTCTGGGCTTTTTTGGAGAGGTCATGCAGAAATTTGTTATAAGGAATTCAACTTTATTTTTTTTCTCCAGTTGGCTATCTTGCTGTTCCCAAGTACTTTTAAATAATCCATCTTTTCATCACATTTTCTTCATGATGTTAAAATGTCACCTTCACATAGGATTAATTTAAATAGAGACCTACAGTAAAATCATTGCTGTGGTCAAAAAGCAGAATGTAAAACTTATAAACATTGACAGTGTAAAAATTGAAAATGTAAAAATAATAACGTAACTAGAAAAAAGTAGGGGTAAGAAAGAAATGTAAATGTACTAATTTTCCTGCTTTTCAGGGTAGATGGTCAATAAATTCTTAAATTGAAAGTCCTTTTTAAGTAACTCTTATGTCTTAAAGCTTTTCATAATTTTTTTTCTTCCCTTAACTTTAGAGGACCCTTTAGGAACTGGTAACTTGATGAAGAAATTATAACTAATGTTAAGCAATTATTTTACTTCAGACGCTTCTAATTCTATTAAACTCAAATACACCTTAATTTAATAGATTATTCTTTAAATTACCATGTGTAATAAGTTTCTCATGTAAAATTATTTCTGGGTATCCATCATTCTGAGAGAGTGAGAGAGAGAGAGGGAGGGAGAGTGTCTAAGATGTTATTTCATGACTTAATATTTATTTTTGGATGGTGGAATTTTGAGTGATTGACTTTCTTTTATGCATTTCTCTATTACTTAAATGTTCAAAGTAAACATATTTCCAAGAACAAAGAAAGCATTCTTTGAAAATGGTCTGAGAACCTTTTAACTGTATGGGTTTAGAGAACAGTGAGGGGATGGGATTGCAGGCAGAGAGAACGAGAACGAAGACATGCAGGTGTGAAATGCATGGCAAGAGGCAAGAATGATTTAGACGTAGGATGCATTGCGTGGGAAGGAGGAGAATGAGTGACTAGGTTGGAACCTAGACATTCAAGCAGGAACCCCCTGTAAAGGGTCAGACTTTACGATGGAGGCAGTGAGATGTTTTTAAGATGTTGAGTATATCAGTTTTAAAATACTTAAACAAGTAAGGGTTTAATTACCTCACGCAATAAGAAGTCCAGGACATTGGGAAAGCAGTCCAGTGATGTAAGCAGCTCAACAGCTCCTCCTATCTCCCTACTTTACCATCCTTAGTATGTGGCTTTTGTCTTCTTGGTCACAAAATGGCTCCCCATCTCCAGGACTCAGTTTTATTCCTGGCAAGAGAAAGGCAGGGCACAGAGCAAAACAAGCGCCTTCTTTTCTTGTGTCTTGCTTTTTATTCTGGAAAACAAAGCCTTCCTCTGGGGCTTCTGCCTATATCTCATTGGCCAGAACTATTGGTCACGCTATTAACTGCAAAGAAGGGTAGAGTCCAAATCTTTTACTTTTTACTGCTTACAAGAAAGGAAGGTGAGGAAAAGAGGTTGGAATGGAGGATAAATGGGCCACAGTGTCTGTCACAACAAATGATATGGTCAAATAAGTGGTAGAACACCAGAAAACAAACCCCCAGATAAAGAAACCTGGGTTGCAGCTCTAGCTCTTCCACTGTTTAGCTGTGTAAATCACTTAACCTCTCTGGGCCTAAATTTCCTCACCTTGGAAATAAAAGAATTTCTAAGAGTTATTCCTGCTCTAAAATTCAGTATCCTAGGTTATAGCTTGAAGTTTACTAAAAACTGATTTGCTCTTGTCTAATTGCAAGCACTGGAGTAGCAAAATAATTTACTTTCTCCCTTTCGTTCTCCTCTTGAAATATGCAGGCTACGCTTCCTTCTGGGAATGGTGTTTCATTTTCAGAAAGGACTCTGCATAGGAAGAGATATTTTATAAAAACGGGAGCAAAAGCCACAATTCCCCGGACAGCAAAGTCAGGGTGAAGAACCACAAGACATACAGATTTTTTTCTCACAGTGGTCCTGCTCCTCTTTTATATCTGTTTAACTTATAAAGATATTAAATCTATTGCATCATCTAAGGCTACCACATTACATCTCATTTTCCCAATATCTTCAAATTATAATTTCACATAAGTGAATTTTCCACATAACTGAAACTTTTCCTTTAAAAAACAAAATTCCCTCCTACTTTTGATCATTTTCTGTGGTAATCTTGTCAAAATATATGATGTGCTTGTCTGCCTTCTTGAAGAAAGCATAATGAATATAATTTCTCTTCTTGATGGCTCAGAAACAATAGCATTTCACAAAGTCTTGTAGTATAAAAGGACTGTATGAAGAGCATTTGCCCCTTTGCAAACTAGCCCACAAACCTTGGTTCATTCTTATTTGGTTGGTTGGTTGGTGTGTTAATCATGGACTTTCCCTCTCTCTACTGTCAGGCAGTCAGAGAACTTTCAAAGGACTCTTCTTTCGGCAACAAGTAACCCTCTAACAGGTCTCAGTCCTTTATTCTCCCACTTTTGTTCCCTCTTTCTGAATGCTGTAGACTGAGAAACCAGGAAACCAGAATATATCTTAGAGATTGTTGATAATATTGAAAGTGAAGCCCGTTTATACCAAGAAAAACTGAAGGACTTTGGGGCGGATATTTTTACTTCTCGAAGACCCTTTTCCCTTATTTCGGGTTATACAGCTCTGTAAAGAGAAGATAAAGTTGCCAGAATTCTGACTTCTGGATATATGGAATAGCTGCCATATTTTCATGCATACACTATATATGACCACAGAAATAGAAAACAAAATACACACAAGTCTGTTTTTTTTTTTGCGGTACGCGGGCCTCTCACTGTTGCGGCCTCTCCCGTTGCAGAGCACAGGCTCTGGACGTGCAGGCTCAGCGGCCATGGCTCACGGGCCCAGCCGCTCCACGGCATATGGGATCTTCCCGGACCGGGGCACGAACCCGTGTCCCCTGCATCGGCAGGCGGACTCTCAACCACTGCGCCACCAGGGAAGCCCCACAAGTCTGTTTTTAAAAGGGTAGCATAGGGTGGGGAAGAGGATTGAGGCAGATTATAAGAAGAATATTCTATACTCTGCATTCTTTTGCTTATTATGTAGTTTCAGATTTGAAAGTCACAAGCTCTCAGCTACTATTTAAAGTTCTAGTCATTGTTGCTACTTGTATGGTAAAGTAAACCTCAAGAATTCTCAAGTAAATTCTAGGACAAGTCCATAAAATGGGGCTTGAGGAAGAAGAGAAAAGCATAGTTATTGCTCTATGAGATTTATAAAGATGACAGGCTACATGAAATTAAAATCATATCTTGTTATTTCTTCAAAATCCACAGAGCTGTTTTATGTCTATTTACTTTTGTATCTAAATCTAGCACCTAAAAATATGTCTCCTCATTATCAGTTTCTGTTTTTTCTCCTCCCTCAATTAGCATGACTTTGTTCGACGAGACCGGCCACTACGTGTCCTAATTGACCTCATACAGAGGACAAAAGATGCTGTTCGTGAGCTAGATAACCTACAGTACCGGAAAATGAAAAAAATCCTTTTCCAAGAGACACGAAATGGACCCTTGAATGAGTCACAGGAAGATGAAGAAGTAGGTTGAGTTTATTTTAGCAAGCACTTATAGAATGCCTACTATGTGAAAATGTTCTGGACCAGCGCGCTATGAAAAACACTTTGGGGAATAACAATGTAATTGATGTTCTCTGCCTTAAGAGACATGCAGAGTTGCAGAAGAGACATTCATAAAATAACTCTTATATAAGGCGAAATATGAAAAATGCTGTAGAGGGAGAGCACACGGCAGGGGCCATAGTGGGGAGAGAAAAAGTCATCAGCTGGTGGGGATTAGTGAAGAGGTGGGCCGTTTCTGACAGGCAGGCCTAGGGCATTTTAGACTCAGGGAAGTGCGGTGCTTTAGGAAGATTATCCTGGCATCAGAGTGTAAGATGGATTTGAATAGGTAACATTCTGGATAATAACCCATGCAAGAGGCAGTAAAGGTAGTGTCTCTGGGAATCAGGGGAAAAGGAACACTTAAACACTGTAGAGGTAGATGTGATAATACAGTGCTTCTCATTGACAGTGACAGATGAGGAGGAATTTACGGTGACTCTGAGCATTTGAGCCTAGGTGACTAGAGTATGTCAATACCAAGAACAGAGAAAAAGAACCGAGGAGAAAGAAGAGGTTAAGCATGATTTCAGTTTGATGCCTACTGAGTCTTAAGTTCCTGGCATCATATGCTACTGACACAGTGTACAGATGGAGGTTTTAAAGAAAGATGACTTTCTGGTTTCTCATTCAAATAACTTAAGAAGGATTGGTCGAAGGGAAGGGTAATGACAATTGGGACACCTGAACGGAGATATCTAGCATTTGGTTGGGAAATACAGATCCAGAACATAAGGAAGAGGTCTGGGTAAAGGATAGTTGGATGGGGGTCAAGGACATTAAAATGATGATGAATCAAGGAGCTGAATGTAGAATGAGATGAGGGTCCATGCCACATAAGAAGAGGGAGACCTGGTTGATAAAGGCATCGCAGATGTTACTGAGCGTACACAGCTTCAAGGAGGGAGCAGCCAATACCATCAGATGCCACAGAGCAGTCAGGTTACATAAGGACCAAAAACAGTGTTAACTGGGTTTTACAAGTAGGGCCTTCTTGATGACCTTAGTAAAAGTAGTTTTACAGGAATAGTTAGGATAAATAGTAGATTACCATGGGTTGTAGAATAAATGGGAAGTGAGAAGGCAGAGATAGCGAAAGTTGGTTATTTTAAGATTCGTAAATTTGGCCAAGAAGGAAAAGTGACAAAGGGCAGTAGGTAGAAAGGTATATACATATAGGGCAGCCCTCTTCATATTTATATGCAGAAGGAAAGGAGCCAGGACAGAGGCATTGGAGATAGAGGAAAGAGATGCAGTTAAAGAAGTAGGATCTCAGGAAGTGCATAACAGTAAGAGCATTAGTGCAGGGATTAGCCTTGAACAGAAGAAAGAACTCCTCTTCCTCTAAAAATAGATTAAAAAATAGGAAAAGAATGAAGAATGAATTTTAGTTTAGCTTTTTAATATAAAAGAAAATAAAATTATTTTATCAATAATTATAAAAATGAAATTAAGAAAGCTGAATTGGAATATAAAGTCTCTTGATTGCATATATACAAATGAGCCCTTTTAATTGGGAAAATAAATCTATTAAAAATATAATGTATTATCTATCATTTTAAATTACCCAAATTACCTTTGTCAGTGATTCCTTATATTACCACGGCTAAGTAACAATTCATTAAAGTTATGTATGTACAGCATGGTTCTTTGAAAATAGGGGATTTTTGGAGCTGAGTTTCTTTAATTATATTATTTAATCTTGTATCGAAAGATATCCCACTGTGATGGATAAATTATATGTTCTGATTATTTTATCACTTCTCAAATAGTAGTCTTTGGACGAGTAGTGATGAATACCAGTATTACTTGACAGATATATTTAATAAGATTACAGAGGTAAGCATGATAGAATTGCCTGAGGGAGGCAGAATTTAATTACCTGTCCAGGACAGTAGAATTAATATCCCTGCTTAGATATGAAGTTACTCAGTAATGACTTGCAAAGGACCATATTGTTTGTCAAATCTCTGAAAGCTCTCTTCACTCGCTTTGAGTTTCAAGTGACGACTGCCGTGTTTGTAGATATCCTAGAGGTCCCCTGTTCAGTAGCCTGCGGTCTTTCCCTAGCACCCTGATGTTCCTGAAGGTCTCTCAGAAACCTGGCCTGGTTCTGATTACCGAATAGCAATACAATAATATGATAGTCGTATATCAGAGGAAAAGTCGCATATGACAGAGGAAAGCCCTGGCATAGCAGCATTTGGAGCCTTATGACCCGTGCCCAGAATAGCCCCTGTGGAAGGCATAGAAGTGAATTGAAGGTGTCAGAAAATGGTAGGGGAGTAGTGGAGCCACTACATTAAAAGTTTATCCTTGCAGATTTGGCAGAAAAGCAACTTGGCACTGCAAAATTGAGTGTACTTAATAGCTTAGTCAATGGATTGGTACTTCATCTCCAGTCATTTTTTTTTAACCCAAGTGCCCCATTTTTATAGGACAGCGAACATGGAACCAGCCTGAGCAGGGAATTGGACAGCCTGGGCAGCAACCATTCCATCCCAAGCATGTCTGTGAGCACAGGCAGCCAGAGCAGCAGTGTGAACAGCATGCAGGAGGTCATGGATGATAGCAGCTCGGAGCTTGTCATGATGCATGATGATGAAAGCCCAGTAAATTCCAGTTCCTCTGTTGTGCACAGGAAGGTAAGTTTCATGGTCCCCTTCACAGCACTAGGCTTTGCCAGTCATAATGAAGCCAGCTCAGGTCACTTAGCATCCAGATATTTTAGTTCCCCTTTCACAACTGAAATGTGGGACTCAACCTAACACACGATAGTTCTTTTATGGTAAAAAGATAATGTAGGACTAGGCAAGTTGTATCTGTACCTATTTCTTTTATTATTTATTTATTTATTTATTGGCTGCGTTGGGTCTTCATTGCTGTGCATGGGCTTTCTCTAGTTGTGGCGAGTGGGGCTACTCTTTGTTGCAGTGCACGGGCTCCTCATTGTGGTAGCTTCTCTTTGTTGCACAGCATGGGCTCTACTCACACGGGCTCAGTAGTTGTGGCCAACGAGCTCTAGAGCACAGGCTCAGTAGTTGTGGCACATGGGCTTAGTTGCTCCATGGCATGTGGGATCTTCCCCAACCAGGGCTCGAACCCTTGTCCCCTGCACTGGCAGGTGGAGTTTTAACGACTGCGCCACAAGGGAAGTCCCTATGTACTTATTTTAATAAGTATCAGTGATCACAGTCTAATTCCAGTAGGTGAGCAAGTTTAAGCATTTTTTTCACTCTTAAGTGTGCATTTTTCTTGGGAGAAAAAGGAAATTGAACAGGTAAGGATGAAAGGCATGAGAAAACATATTGGTGCCTAGTCATGAATAGTGGAGGGATTACATTTATTTTCTGAACTGATTAACTTACTCATTTATTCAACAAACATTGCTGGGGACCTTTATTATCTGCTAGGAACTATGGTAGGCCCTGTGGATACAGACGAAACAGACATGATGCCTTCATGGAGCTTATTATCTGTGGGGGAGAGTAAGCAAATAATCACACAAGTAACTTTATCATGTAATTATAAAACTTGTTCTGGGTAAAAGGAGGACTTAATCTAGCAGGGAGTAGGGGAAAGTCTCCCCAGTAAAGTGACATTTAAGCTGAAACTTCAGAAACAAATAGAAGTTAGCTACCTTGGGGTGAAAGATTGGGGTGAGTCAGGAAGCAGCATGTACAAAGGCCCTGTGACAAAAGGAACTTTGTATGTTCAAGGAAGAAGGGAAGGATCTGAGAGATTAGAGTTTGGTGAACTACGTAGAAAGTGAATTGAGACCAGAGAGACAGCAAGGACCCAGATTATTAGAAAACCATAAAAGCATTTTGAGGAAAGGAGTGATAGCATGCAGATGCGGAAATCTGCTAAGAGTTCAGCATTGTCAGCTGTCCTTCTTTGAACTTGGGCAAGTGGTCATGTATTTGAAAGGTTGAAAAGAAGGTTTTGCTGGGCTCTCTTTTTGGAAGGAGCTATCATGGATGCTGATAGAGATCGACTTTTTCCTTTCCGTTACCTCTGGGGCTCCGTGGGGATAGAGAGCAAAAGAAGAGGAATTCTGTTGGATCTTTTTACTCCAGGACCTCTCAAATGAGCACCCAAAATTAGAAGAGAGACTCTACTGGCATAATCAACAAGAAAAAAGACGCTGGTCTTGAACTCATTGGGGGTTTTAATTTTAATTTTTACATGCCAGTATAGAGCTTTCTTGTAATAATATGGGCCTTTCAATACTTTTTTCTCCTTGGTGTAATCAGCTAAGAAAACCAGATGTTAATTCATAGTCTGAAATATCAACTGAGTAAAAGGGCGACCCACAGAATGGGAGAAGATATTTACAAATCATCTATCTTATAAAGGATTAATATCCAGCATATACAGAGAACTCCCAAAACTCAACAACAGCGAAAAAACAACCTGAATCAAAAATGAGCAAAGGGGCTTCCCTGGTGGCGCAGTGGTTAAGAGTCTGCCTGCAGATGCAGGGGACACGGGTTCGTGCCCCGGTCCGGGAAGATCCCACATGCCGCGGAGCGGCTGGCCTGTGAGCCATGGCCGCTGAGCCTGCGCGTCCAGAGCCTGTGCTCCACAACGGGAGAGGCCACAGCAGTGAGAGGCCTGCGTACAGCAAAAAAAAAAAAAAAAATGAGCAAAGGACTTGAATCAACATTTCTCCAAAAAAGATATAAAAATGGACAGTAAGCACATGAAAAGATGCTCAACATCATTAATTATTAAGGAATTCTAATCAAAACTACAGTGAGATACCACCTCACACACATTAGGGGATGGCTACTATTAAAAAAAAACATCATATAACAAGTGTTGGTGAGGATGTGGAGAGATTGGAACCCTGGTGCACTATTGGTGAGAATGGAAAAGGGTGCAGCCACTGTGGAAAATGGTATGGTGGTTCTTCAAAAAATTAAAAATAGAATTACCATATGATCCAGCAATTCCGTTTCTCAGTATATATCCTAAAGCATTGAAAGCAGGGTCTCAAAGAGATTTTTGTACACTCATGTTCATAGCAACATTATTCACAGCAGCAAAGAGGTGGAAGCAATGTAAATGCCCACTGACAGATGAATGAATAAACAAAATGTGGTATATATGTACAATGGAGTATTATTCAACCTTTAAAAGGAAGGAAATTCTGCCATATGCTACAATATGGATGAACTGAGAAGACATTATGCTAAGTGAAATAAATGTGCCAGTCACAAAGAGACAAATACTCTATGGCTCTTAGGGTACAGAATCATAGACAGAAAGTATATGACTACCATTGGTAGTCAGAATCATAGACAGAAAGTATAATGATGGTTACTAGGGATTGGGGGAGGGGATAAATGGGGAATTGTTATTTAATGGGTACAGAGCTTCAGTTTTACAAGGAGAAAAGAGTTATGGGAATGGATGATGGTGACAGTTATACACCATTATAAATGTATTAGCACTGAACTGTACACTTAAAAATAATTAAGATGGTAACTATATTTTACCACAATGAAAAAAGGAAAAAACTATAAGCAGGCTAGAAGAATAGAATATATTATATATAAAAACAATATTAAATAATGGTATCTCTTCATGAAACCCATTTTAGTCCTATACCTGAGCTTAAAATTATATTATCTTTATTTCTCACACCAGTCAGAATGGCCATCATCAGAAAATCTAGAAACAATAAATGCTGGAGAGGGTGTGGAGAAAAGGGAACACTCTTGCACAGCTGGTGGGAATGTGAATTGGTACAGCCACTATGGAGAACAGTATGGAGGTTCCTTAAAAAACTATAAATAGAACTACCATATGACCAGCAATCCCACTACTGGGCATATACCCTGAGAAAACCATAATTCAAAAAGAGTCATGTACCAAAATGTTCATTGCAGCTCTATTTACAATAGCCCAGAGATGGAAACAACCTAAGTGTCCATCATCGGATGAATGGATAAAGAAGATGTGGCACGCATATACAGTGGAATATTACTCAGCCATAAAAAGAAACGAAATTGAGCTATTTGTAATGAGGTGGATAGACCTAGGGTCTGTCATACGAGTGAAGTAAGTCAGAAAGAGAAAGACAAATACCATATGCTAACACATATATATGGAATTTAAGGGAAAAAAAATGTCATGAAGAACCTAGGGGTAAGACAGGAGTAAAGAAACAGACCTACTAGAGAATGGACTTGAGGATATGGGGAGGGGGAAGGGTAAGCTGTGACAAAGCGAGAGAGAGGCATGGACATATATACACTACCAAACGTAAAATAGATAGCTAGTGGGAAGCAGCCGCATAGCACAGGGAGATCAGCTCGGTGCTTTGTGACCACCTAGAGGGGTGGGATAGGGAGGGTGGGAAGGAAGGAGACACAAGAGGGAAGAGACATAGGGATATATGTATATGTATAACTCATTCACTTTGTTATAAAGCAGAAACTAACACATACACACACACACACACACACACACACAAAGAAATTTTTAATGCAAAAAATTATATTATCTTTAAACACAATAGAAGTCAATTATTCAGAAGTTTCATTATTTGTTGGTTTACTTGAATTCCTAAAAGTTTTCCACTTGGGAACATAAATAAAGTAGGATCTTAAACTCTCAATAGAAAGTTTTATATAGTAGACTATAGGAATGAGGAAACTAGTTTAAAGTTCTGTCTGCCACTGTTAGTTTTATTTTACTTTGGACAAGTCACAAACCTCTCTGGGCCTAATTTTCTCCATCTGTGAAATGAGGAGTTGTTCTGTATGATTTCCAAGGTCGCTTCCAGCTCTGAAATTTTGTGCTCAGGAGCAAGCTTCATCCATGCCTCACTCAGGACAAGGTGTACTTTTATCTCCTACATTATGTATTTGGATTCCACTTAAGATTTCACTTGAAAAGGCTTTTTTTCCCTAAAAGCCAGTGCCCAGATCAGTCCCTTCTCCATGTAGATGCGATGGTAGCTACATTGTATTACGTGTAGGTATGGGTAACGTGTTGCCTGTGGGATTCTCCAGGAAGCAGAATGGAGATGGTTTAGCACAGCAGGATCTTGTTTTGTTTTAATTAGGAAGTCCCTTTGGGGTCAACACCTGTGGGAGGGAAGAGAAAGAAGCAGCACTGGGCAGAGGGCAGAGTTGAACCGAGATGCATTCCAATGGCAGCCTCAGCCAACCCCTCCAGGGAACTCTGGAGCTAAACTGGGCCAGAGTGGCCAGGGCTAGATCAGTCATTGCATATGCGGAACCTGGGAAGGGTGCAGACTTGGACAAGGCTGCTCTCTCTGCAGCCTGTAGGAGAACTGACAGCCAAAGACGATTGCCGACAACAACTCCTTCCTTTAAAGGGGGATCTGGGCGGTGCATTTCTGGGTCTGTTGTAATTTGTGACCACAAAGAAAGAAAAAAAAAAGCAATCAGTACTGTTTTATGAAACATTTTCCAGTTTTGTGTTTCTAGAATCTTAGAAAAGCCTATACATCACTAAATTATCATTTTATAAACAATGTTCTACCCATTATCTCATTATCCTATTTTATTTTCTTTTTAATACTTGTCACTATCTAAAATTATATTATGTACTAATTTATTATTTCATGAGTAGAGTGTAAATTTCATCATGGCTAAAACTATACTTACCTTGTCCTGCACTGTATCTCAACACCTAGAACAGTGCCTGGCACAGCATAGGCTATAAAATGAATAAGTAAATAACTATGGAATGAATGAGGAACAGACAAAAAGTACACAGTGAATGAACTAAATACCAGATAGTAAACACCATCCTGTTTTGGTTCACTGAACATAATGGATTAAAATGGTTAAATAATATTAAATATCTTTATGGTTTGAAAGATTAAATAGATTTTCTCCAATAATAGCACTCTAGACAATAAGAACATGCTTAATAAATATCAAAATATAAGAATAAGAGTGGAGAATTTTTTTCCCCACCCTTGACTGTTACAATAAAGACTGCAGACATATCCTAAATTAGTTAAATCATATATATGACCAGATGACCATTTTATATAGGAAGTAAACTTACTTTTAAAGGCCGTGTGTAACTGGTAAGGGCATGGTTTGCAATTAACTGTTCTGCATCCAGAATAAAGATGCCCTGATTTTAAGAGGACAGTTCTATCACAGATCAAGTCCAAAAAATATAAAGTGGGACACTGAAAATTTTCCTTTAACATCAGGATTTCAGGTTGCTTCTCTACAATCTTTGCCTCTACTCTGGTCTTTCCCAGGCCCTGAAGGGATCCTAATCTAATCTTCCCTTTGAGCAAGAATGATTTGATAAGTCTAAAGGTATATTCTGACAAAGTAAACTTTAAGCACTTATTTCTTTTCCTCTTGCTAGTGTTGCCACACTGCTTTTTCCAGTAGCAAGAATATCACCTCATCTCTAGACTGTTAGCTCCTCGAGGACATCTCTCTTCACGTACCACCTAGATGGGTGTCTGTCACATAGTAAGCACTCAATAAGATGTTTTGTGAACTAAAATGAAGATGAACTTTTATAAGACACAACTCTACACCTCAGTTCTTGATTATTCACAAATGAGTCCAGGGCAAACTCTTAATCCAGATTAGTTTTTTTTGCTGTAGCCTAGGCTGCCTCTGAGCCTCCACCATACACCTTAAAACCATTGGGTGTACAGCAGTAGCAAACAGATTTTAATATTGTCCTAAGCAACAAAGTCTGTTTTTTTAATTTGTCAGTTAAAAGTTATACTTTTGTTTAAGTCTAAAATCAATTACTGTTACTTGCTGCTGCCTTCTATTAATATAGGTCACGAGACTTTAATATATTAAAACTCTTTGTTTATTAATCAATTTGTTGTTTCTAGTATGCCTAATGAACTCTAGTCATCATGGCCCTCTTTTAGAGATTATTTTTAAAAAATCATTCTCTTCTAACTCCTAAAGCTTTACTTGACCCTTCCTATTAGTCAATGTTAGTGGGGTTTTCTTTTCCCCCTTCTTTAAAAATAGAACAGCTTTCACCATTTTCGTGGGAGGAAAAAAAGAGAAATGTCATTGAGGGGATAGGATGTTCTAGTTTAATTTTCACTTGCTTCAGTGGCCTTTCCTGTTATTTTTGCTGAAGAGAGGGGCGGGTTCTTTGACTCAACTCACATTTGGCAGAGTAAAAGTAAATTAACATATGAAGGCAATGTTTCTTAAACAGAGCAGTCATACAAAACACCTCTCTATAGTAACATCTTTATCCTCAGCGTTCTGCTAGTCATTTTCTCTCCCCAATAGCTGTCCTTCCAGGTGAAGATATCCTTTTCCATCTTCTCGCCTTCCTCTGGCCCCAGCTTTTGATAGCTGTACCTGCTTAGGCAATCATTTAATCATTTTGAACAAAATGAAAGAGATGGTGGGTTTGCTGATCCCTTCTCCACAGCATGAAAAGTATGGGATCTATAAAAAGACGTCTCGTCACCAGAAAAAAAGCCATTTTTAGACCCGCTTCCCCCCCACCGGCCCCGCCCCGCCATGTAAAGGTGTGCTTGTGTGTGTGTCACTGTTTTGCGACTTCCTTAGAGTACAGAGTGGCAGGTTTTTATGAAATACAAATTTGAATTATGTTAAATAATAACAAAGAAAATGTCATTTTTCCAGAATCTCCTCAGAGCTATATTCTTGAGCTTATTTATTCAGCAAACATTTTTTTTGAATGCCCACAAAGTATCAAGCACTATGCTAGGTGCTGGGAAGACAGATTTTTCAAACCACATTTACTCTGCCTTCAAAAGGCTCACAGTCTCAGGGGCTTCCCCAGTGGCGCAGTGGTTGAGAGCCCGCCTGCCGATACAGGGGACACGGGTTCGTGCCCTGGTCCGGGAAGATCCCACATGCCGCGGAGCGACTGGGCCCGTGAGCCATGGCCGCTGAGCCTGCGCGTCCGGAGCCTGTGCTCCACAACGGGAGAGGCCCGCGTACCGCAAAAAAAAAAAGCTCATAGTCTCATACAAAGGCGAGTATAAGTATGATGAGGAGTGTGATAAAGGTATACGAAAAGCATAACAGAGTCCAGTAGAGTGGTTTCCAAGGTTAATTTCAAGTTAACCTAGAAACTCTGAACAAGTGACCACAATATGAATCCTCATTTCGGAAACATAAATAGTCAGACATTTAGGGAAAAACTTCTAAATAAAAGTAAAGCCCTTTGTCCAGGGAATAATAGTAAAGTTTTTAATCTGAAGAAGTTTTACTTTTTATAAAGAAAGGACATTATAAATTTACCAGGTTAACACAGACTTACTTAAAACTGGTCCCCAATTCATATTGGTATTTCAAAGAGCTATTTTGTTCGTTCCTGGATGAGAATGTTTTAAGGATAAATTATAAACAAGCCATATATTTTGCCTTGGTAAGGTAGAACATGATATTTGTTCTTAAACTTCTGAAATCATTCTTCAACATCAAAGAAGATGTTGGTCCTCTCATCAACATTTGTAAATCATATGCAGCGGTGCTTAACTGCATAAAATAGCAAATTCACCCTTTCCAGTATTGATCTTAAAATGTGTTCAGGTCGGAAACTCTGGGAGGCAAGTATAGTCATTTTCAAAGGGGCTGCTACTCGAAGGGGTGATGTAACCAACAGACCACATACCCAGTAAAGCTGATAGTTTAATTTGTTCTTACTTGCTTCTCAAGTCACATTGCCCTCATTTTAAAGTTGCTTCATTTTTTAAGTCGTCTGCAGAGTTTTGAACTTGTTTTAAGCAATGGTGTTGAATATTTTAAAATTTATTTCCCTATGCACTTGGATATCCACTGTTAGACTAAAATATTGCCTCATCCTGTGGTCTCTTGTATAATATTTGGAGACTTAGTGTTGGTGATCTCTGTTATGAAGCTAGTACAAAAACTAAGAAATTTTTTATAAAAATTTTTTTTAATTTTAAGGAGATGCAAGGGATTACACTTTTAGCATTAGCATTATTTATTATATTTAAAGTAGATTAAAATTTTTTGACCTCTTCTCTCAGACTAACTTCTAAAATAGCTTTATTTTTTAAATATACCTTAGTGGGTTATTTAATTAAGCTACATGTCAACTAAAATCACTATGGTCTCAAGTTTTAATTTTTGCAGTGTATTCCAATACCCTTGAGTTTAAAAACTTAGTAAATATGATGTGACTTTTAATTTGATAAGCAGGGTCCTAACCTACAAGTGTTAATTTTTATCTGAGAGAAAACAACTAATATTAAAGTTATACATATTTGCATATGAATGTGTTTTGTTTTATTCTGTTATGTGAATAGTGTGGATTCCACAGGTTAGCTTTGTAAATCAAGTTACCAAATTTGAAATTTAGCTGCTGCCACAGCATTGAAGCTCCCTTTCAGTAAGTACACTTAATGTTAGCTAACTAATACTCACCAAAACTCTGACCTGTAAAACCACAGGCCTCTACCTAGCCTATCTTTTCTGATTGCTAGCATTTAGAAGCATCTTGCTTTTCTGGGATTATAATATTAAGTAAGAGCAATTTTGGAGTTAATGTAATTTATTAATAAATATCCAGCAATAGGAATGGTAGTAGATCCCAGTGCCTTCCTCTCTAGAACCTTAAACCTAGATGCATAAATCCCGCACCTAATCTCTCTTTGCCTGCTGAAATAAGAATTTAGATTTCCCAGGAAATAACGTAGAAAATTTTAAATTGACCTATCAAGTATTTTTTTATAAATTTCAAAAATATGGGTTGAGATGCATTTTTAATCTATAACACTATCTAATAGAACTTTCTGCAGTGATAGAAATTATCTGTATCTGCACTATTTCACTGTGGTACCCGTAGTTAGTGGCTAGCTTGAAACACAGCTGGTGTGACTTAGAAACTGAATTTTACATTTTACTAATTAAAATATCCATGTGGCTAAAGGGTATCTTATTGGACAGCACAGCGGTAGAATATCCCTTGAATTTGATATATATGCCTTCAGTGGTGTTAAAGGTCCCTTCATTATTTGAAAGCAAAATAGACCACAATACAGTAAATTAAAAAAAAAAACCTCTAAATATAGACGTAATGGTAAATACCTTCCCAACATTCTGAAGCATTCTAATTTTATAAAAGGGAAAAGAAAATCAACCCAATGATGAATTTAGTCATGGGTCTTCTCTTTTACATAGAAACCTGGATGTAAAATTTAATTTTCCTCAAGGAGTTTATGTGTTTTGACTTTTCAGCATTTTACACTGTATAATAAAATTTTGTATTTTTTAAAACTCTTTAATTTTGTTTACTGATGAAGAAAAGAGCAATTATAAAAAATTTCAAATAGTCATGGACAAAATGCAAAATTGACTTCTCACAGTGGTTTCTCCTAAAACCCTAGGGCAGTAAGAGAATTAATTTCTCCTTCCCCATGCTGAACATGTACTATTTGAAAATCCCCCATGGTTGTACATGTTTCTGAGCTATTAATTACTACAGTATCTTTTCTTCTGAAAGGTTAGTGCTACTTACTGACTGGCCTCTCCATCTTTTATCGAGCAAAGCATTGCGCTTTGAAAGCATTTACCCCTTTAAAAGTCATTTCAATTGCATTTAAGAAACATCCATTATTATCTTTCCAAGGAATGTTATTTTTCACTGGGCGTTACAATACGATTAATCATCTTTGCCTGTCAAGAAGCCCAGACCTGATTAAATCAGTCAAGGACATTAAATTCCAGCTTTACTCACTCTGGTGACCATACCGACACTGAGTTGAGGAAGAATTTGTGAAAGTATCATTTTGTTAAAATTGTATGCCTGTCTCTTTAAATCTAAAAAAAAAAATCCTTTCAGAAGCTGTAGAGAGAAGGTGCTAGAACTGTGTACGATCATGACTGGAAAGCAGGATCCCTCAGTGACTGCCGAATCTTCCCAGCACAAGATAGAGAGGCAGTCCAGCACAAGCCTACACTGGTTCTAGCCAGAACGATGATCCTACCGAACAGATTTCAAATAAAATTAAATTGAGAAAGCAGATCTTTCAAGGGAATGAGGCGGAGGCTCGCTTTTATGTTAAAAGCCACCAGCATCCTCCTTGCTAGACATGGACATGACATTTTTAAAGGAATTATTTGGTTACAGCGTTTTAAGCAAACTGTTCTAAGGAGTCTGTACATTGCCTTGTTTTTTCTATTCTTTTTTTCTTTTGCATATATGTAATTCTGGAGGTAAAGAAAAAGCCTGCCAGGGATTCAGAAGGCATCCCACTAGCGATCAGCTGACATTCCTAACTGAAGGCTGCAATGTGTTGCTTATTCATTTTGTACCGTGGGAGCTGCGGGGACTAGCAGAGAGCTAAACTATGCATTTCAAACAGCAGTGCTTGTGCAGAAAGAGGGGTGAGAGAGAGGCAGCCGGCGAGGAAAGAGCACAGCTGGACTTTCTCCTTGTTTTTATCCATTTCTGCAGGATCATGTATTCATAAGGGATGAGGCGGGCCACGGCGATCCCAGGCCTGAGCCGCGGCCTACCCAGTCAGTTCAGAGCCAGGCCCTCCACTACCGGAACAGAGAGCGCTTTGCCACGATCAAATCAGCATCTTTGGTAAGCAAACACCCCTCTACCCACCTTCCCTTCCTTCCCCTCCTCCCCATCTGGCAGCCTCTCGCCCTCCCTGAGCCTCTCTGGGCTTCATGGATGGGAGGAAAGGAGTCAAGAATGTTTTCTCCCTCCTAATAATTTTATTCATTTTAGAAAAAAATCTGTTGGCATAGCAACCTGATCTCAGATATTTTAGCATTGTCTACGGCATGGAAAAAAAAACCCTTTGTGTGTGTGTGTGTGCGTGTGTGTGTGTGTGTGTATTTATATATGCTGTATGTGCAAAATAAAAGGCCTTTGAGATGAAGTTGCTAATCTGTCCAATTTTGTAGAAGCTATTTGTCTTTTCATTGAAATAATAATGCTAAAAAATATTTTAAAGGTATTTGGTGTGTGTGTGTGTGTGTGTGTGTGTGCAGAGCACTATGATTCTTTTTGTATAGATACCTGTGTGTAATGTGTACACACACATCGAAAGATAAAACACAATTTTTAAAAAATATATGGTTGCTGGCTAATGTATATAATTGTAGGAAATAAGGTACTTGCTTCCCAGGGATGGATTGCTGTTTCGTCTGGTTCATTCATTTATTTATTGCAACAATGGTAGTGGCTGCACTTCCCCGTTTAACCCCTGAAGAATTTCCTGGCACCGATAAAGCAAGAAGGGCTTTGTAGGAGACGGTAGGGATGGTTGTGGAAGAAAAGATACTGTAGGATCCTTCAGCATTTTTACTATTGCAAATGTGATTGCTGGATGCCCTTGTAGTAGCAAAAGGGGTGTGTGCTGGAAGAGTTAGTTTTCATGCCTCCGCCCCTTGGCCCCCAACGCGTGCGCGTGCGCACTCACACACACACACACACACGCACAGACACACACACACACATCGTTTCATCCTTGGCACTCTAAACTCTTTAATCATTTGCTTCTGAATATCACTTCTCAGCCAAAAAATTATTGAAATATTAGTTGTTTTGCTCAAATTGATGTTAGAGGTCACATGGGCAGGAAGAGTTAGTGTACACTGCCTGGCTATTACATTTAGAACCTATGATGACATCATCCAAGGCCGACCCAGAAATGATTATTTTTCTTGTCCTATTTTTAAAATCTGATTTCCACTTTTATTTCTCAAGTGTTTTAAAGGCTTCATTTATCTTTGGGATTGATAATGGTTTATAATTTTAAAAAACCCAAATATAAGGAAAATGGAAATTAAAGCACCTACATATTGCTATGCCTGCTGCTGTCTGAAAGCAAGCAATTTAATTTAGACTGCTTACAAATAAGCCTGGCTTTAAGTTCCTTTGTATAGAAGTTTCCTGTATTCTCTTCAATGGACAATTTTTCATTTTAAATGCATGCCATACTGTGTAATGGAGATCTTAAAATGTCCACTATGTATTTGCTAATGATTATTAAGCACCTACAAAGCATGCTTTTGAGTCTAAATAAAACATCATGAAATTATTGAATAATAAATACCTTCATACCATGATATCTGACAAAATAAGAAATATGGTGTGTTTAGAATATGACTACTTACCACTGACTCTTGTGAAACTTGTACCTTTATCCAGACCTGTGCATGTTGAAATGAGAGGAGAACTGAACAGCCACTGAGATTCAGAGCACCATAAGCAGGTTTTGAATGTGAAGCAGACATTGTATGTGGGTTTTCCCCCTCTGGGACAGGTTCTCTTCTTTTCTCACTTGCCACACCCTCATTCCCACATCATATATTCATGACCTCTCCTGCCGCCCAGGAAGATCACTACTGCCACGCCAGAATGGTCTCACTCTCACATTTGTGAACTCACCCAGGCTCCTCTGTGTGTATATCAGCCATCACAGTCTCCCTCTCTGTGAATGATGAAAGCTGCTTCCCTACTAGGCTATCTCAGGGCCATGGGCAAAGTCCTCAGGTACCCCTCTGAATCCTACAGGCTTCGTAGTGCCCACCCAGAGAACAGCTGGGATCAGTCTCTCTGAGGGACTTTTGATTTGCTAAAAGGCCCCTGCACCTATATTAAGTTAAAAACAGAGTGGCTGATAGGCTGTTGCTGTAGCCACAAAATAAGGTGTTTTATATGTAAAATCTTCTCCAAATGTGATGCTTTGGGAGTCACAGTGGGATTGATGCAAGTTTATCAGCATTCATTGGTATTTGTATTTAACAGTTTTTAGGGAGAAAAAAATTAATGAAAGGGAAAAGTGGTATGGTTTTGAGTGGTTCCATGTCCCATTTTGGACAGTCTAACTGTTGGTTAAGATTAACAGTTGTGGATATTTTAATATATATTACTGAGTACTACAGTTCTACTACCCATCATATTATTTGTTTTAAAGGCTTATTCCAATAGGAATATATAAATCAGGACACTGCAACATCAAAAAGAAGTATCTAATTTTTAAAAACTTATCTCAACCCTTATTGTTTTTCGTGGACCCCTGCTCAAATGATAAAGTCTAAAATTACTTAAAATGACATAAAAATAAGAACAAGATCATGGAAAAATGAAAGTCCAGGGCACTGAATAATCAAGTCATTGTTGAAACCTCACTTCTTACAGTTAGTAGCAATACAATATTGATTTATTTATTTTGGTTTTACTCTTTCTTTATAACCTACTAGCAGAAGTGCTAACAAACCATAGAGTGATCCAAAAGTGAACAGCAAAAAGAAAAAGAATTTAGAAATTAGTTTTTCAATTACTAGATAATAAGTGATACGTGTATATTTTAAAGAGACTTGCATACTGACAAAAAAATTGCAATTCCTCAAATTTTTTATATCAGCCTACCTCTTCTACATAAACCTAAAAGAAGCCTAGCTCTGTGGTTTTTCCACTTATCATTTCTTTCTACATTGTGCTTTTTTTTTTTGCGGTACACGGGCCTCTCACTGTCGTGACGTCTCCCGTTGCGGAGCACAGGCTCAGCGGCCATGGCTTACAGGCCTAGCCACTCAACGGCATGTGGGATCTTCCCGGACCGGGCCACGAACCCGTGTCCCCTGCATCGGCAGGCAGACTCTCAACCACTGCGCCACCAGAGAAGCCCTACATTGTGCTTTTGAATGGAGCTGTTGACAAATATATTAAGCCAATGGGCTACAGGCGTTTACTGCTGGTGTTTTTATTAGTTTGGCACCTTAAAACTGAGATTTTTTATGTTATTATGCACTGTTGCACAATTACATTTGTAACAAAGGACCTTCATACCAGAGGAAACCCTGAGGAAACTTTAGAATTATATATATATATGTGTGTATGTGTGTATATATATATATATATATATATATATATATATATGTATATTATGAAAATTTAAGTGTGAAGATTATTGACCTTATTTTGAAAAATTAGGGAAAGGAAGGGCATTTCATGGAATCTCTTTTACTTTATCCTTTTTCTTCTTCTGTTTGAAAGTTCACATTGGGCTGATATGTTATATGAGGAAAGGAGTTGTTTATATAGTTCTTTGGAATTACTACTCATCTGACTTCTTGGGCTTTTGAGATGTGCCTTCCTTGAGTTTTTGTTGTTGGTGAATGGAGAGCCTAACATTTTAATTAGATTAGTGACCCATGGGAGTGTTTTCAGCTATTGTTATATCTGATGTCATTTCCTAAAATTTCATAGTGTCCTGGGTCACCAGCACTTCCCATAGTAGATGTTACTATAGAGAGCACCAAGGCCATATCTATAATACAGTTCAGCTTCTGGCCTTCTTTTAAAGGAATTCTCACTAGAATGCAGTGGTCTTACTACACATGTGAATTTATGTTAGAATGCACATTAGGGAGAGGAGCATGAAACTCTTAATTTCTAATACCAATAAAGCATGTAAGAGAAAATTATTATTGTTCTATCCATTCAAATATAGGTTCTTTGGCTTTACCAGATTCAATAGAAAAGCTCATGTAAAAATGGAATCTTCACTTGCTTTGTAAAAATGTAACATAATCATTGAGCTAATTGTGAAATTGTATACCTAAATGAGTCTGATAGACAAGGATAAAAATATTAGAGCCTCAGCAGTAAATGCTACTGTTTCACCTCTCATGTGCCCTGCTGTTCTGTTTCTAAATGCTTGAAAATGTGTTCTCTCCCTGAATAGTGTACCAGAGCCTGCTTATCAGAATATTGCATATCTCCTCTTTCCTTATTCTTGGCTTTTTAATCTCACTAAGATCATTGCTGATATTGTTTTTCACTTGTGCTACTGCCCAACCCACATGACCAAAGTCTCTCAATAAACGTGTTGAATGAATAAATGAATGAATGAGTAAATGAAGTCTCTTCCAGTCCTGTTATCACAGGAGAATTTGGATTTATAAGTGTGCATTTCAAAGTTGCTCATGTCAGTTTTTCTGTGTAAGGCAGAATTGCCTGGATCAGTCATTACTTTTATTATGAATTTAAAGCGTTTTTTCCCTAGGTGTTCTAAAGAGTGGAATGTCAGATTTCTGATGCCAAAATGTGACTCATTGTATTCTTTTTAAGAACTTGCTATAAATTTTATTTGTTCTAAGTGCTGAGGTAGCCAGTTTTATCATATGCATTATTTTGTTTCTTACACATAACTAATCTTATAAGTTGACTTTGATCTCTTAAGAGGGTAACATTATCAGCCACCCTCCTCCTCTTTTATCTTCAGTAAGTTGCTTATTAGCCTTCTAGTGCAGTGTTCTGTACTTGGTAGGCATACAGTACACTTTGGATGAAGTGGTTTGTTTTAGGGCCAAATTTTGCTGGAATTAAGTAGGGTAGAATGCAATGGATGTAGAAACTTTCTGAAAAAAGTTCAGCCTTCCTTTATGGTTCTTTATTTTTATATATTATTCCAGGTATATGAAATAGTTAATTCAGAGTCTGAAATTATATATACTTGTAATCCACAACCTGGATATAAGTACAGTTTAATTGTTAAACTGGCCTTTCTCTTGGATCCACTTCTGGTCTATGTCCCCATCACCAGAAATGCTTAGTTGAGGGGGAACAGGAACCTATTACTCTTAGCTTGGCAGAAGATGGAAACCAACCCATATAGAACATCTCCTGTGTGTCAGACACCTTGCTAGGCACAAGTGTTATCTCATCATAGCAATAGCTCCTCTTCAAGATTTTGAGAGACTTCAAGAAGTTATATGTAATTTGCCCAAGATCAGTTATATAGTGAGGGATGGAATGAGATTTGTCTCCTAGCAACCTACTAAGTGTGGCAAGATGATGCTGACCATTTTTCATTGATCACATTTTTGAGACTACCATTGTAAAAGCCAGTCACTTCTATAAGTTCCTCAAATTTTTAGAGTTATTCAGTTTGTAATTTAGACTTAACTCTCTCCAGCACTCACTTTTTTGGGTGTTTGATTTCCTCTATTACTTTTTAACAGAAAGCTTCATTTCTTTTCTGCCTTGGTGATGTGAATTTCCTCAGGCAATTCAAGAGCCTAGGACCTTAGTTCAAATCCCAGGCTTTATAAAAATTAAAAAGGTAAATTACGTGTGAAAGCACATTGTATAAACCATAAAGCATGATTAAAATCATGAGCTATTTTTAATTCTGTTGACCAAATAGCATATTCATAAGCCATGAAGTATAAACTTAAAACACACATGGAAAAAAAAAACACACATGGTGTACGTAACTGTATAATAATATATTTTTATATATTTCATGTTAGACTTCATGAACAAACTGTTGTTATACTTTTATTTAAATTCATCTATCTAGCTTGAGCGTGGAATTCTAAAACTCAGTATCTCTAAATGTACCTAAAAAGACAATTACTTTGAAACTTAGAAATTATAGTTGTAACAAATGAGAGGTGATATATTACGAGTTTAAGAAAGTGATTATCCAAATTATGGGAAACATTCTCATTTACAAGCAAAATGTCTCTCCTGGCATTCAGTGCTGTACAATGATAGCATGGTGAGCTTGTATTTTGTCTCTGCCACATGCTTGTATGATCTGGTATGCGGTAGGACCACCCTCTTCACAGGGACTCACCCACCAATTAGGATAGAAAATGTTCTTGACACAAGTCATTTCCATTTTATCTTGGGGCTGCCTGGTTTAAGGAAATGGCCATCCTGAGGATATTTTATGGACCACAAGCCAGTCAAACATTCTGCCGGCAAGCTTTAAATGTGTCATGATGGCTGTAGAGTGTGCCGTGCCTCAGCTTTGGGAATCTGATTAAAGAAGGGATGCTCAAATAAGAAAAAATAAATTTATGGGTAAAACACGTCTCAAACCCATTACCCAAGAACAGACACTTTACTGCCATATTTGTCTGAAAAAGAAGTGAATGCAAAAAGGACTAAATGGTATCCTTTCTGTGATTGGAATGTTTTTTCCCTGTAATTAAACTTCAGAAAGGCACAAGTATAAGAAAGTGAAACACATGCATTGTTTCAAACTACTTCCTCCTTAAATCATGAAATAAGTACTTTAAAAAAAACGTTATAATGATGACAAAACATTATTATTTTCTGTAGTTTTAGGTGCCTCTTTGGTGATACTATCCCTTTTTTTTTTTTTCTTTGTCTTGAAGTATCTTCTGTTCTTCTCATCCTTAAAGAAGATTGTCCTTTAGAAAAGAGAAATGAATATAAGAAACCTAGTGTTAGGTTCAGCTGGAAAGGTTTCAAAGTTCGGCTTATGTTTAATGGTATACTTTGATAATACTATCCAGTTACAGAATAGTACTCTCTTGATAGTAAGGACTCAGTCTAGTATGCAGGGATACCTTCTAAAAAGAGCAAAGAAACAAACTGTTCTTTGTACAAAATGCACTTTGACCCACAAACTGAAAATAGTAGAAAGAATTAATAGCAGCATGAAAATTTCCAGTAAAACTTGTTTGAGGGTTAGGTTGGGGAGAAGTGTCTTATAGTAGTAGATCAGAGTGACTGAATTACTTAGTGTAAAACAAAACTAAAGTGATAATTGTGTAATTAAGGTTTTCTACTAAAATAGGGATGATTAGAAGGAAGTGAACAGGACAATAATGAGGGGTTGTAAATTAAAGGAAGGACTGGAAAATCGGAAAAGGTTTAATAGAAAGAAACAGGAGATGCCGAAATTTACATTTGCAATCTTCAGTTTGTTGGATATTCACTTGAGAATGGATTAAGGAAAAATTACTAAGAAAAGTAACCATCTGGGGCTTCCCTGGTGGCGAAGTGGTTGAGAGTCCGCCTGCCGATGCAGGGGACACGAGTACGGGTTCGTGCCCCGGTCCGGGAAGATCCCACATGCCGCAGAGCAGCTGGGCCCGTGAGCCATGGCCGCTGAGCCTGCGTGTCCAGAGCCTGTGCTCCGCAACGGGAGAGGCCACAACAGTGAGAGGCCCGCGCACCACCAAAAAAAAAAAAAATGTGTAAATATATTTTGGCTGAATGAATATATTAATCCTCTTAGGTCTCAATTTCTTCATCTATAAAACGGTGGTGTTAACACCTACCTTATGAGTGAATAGACTGAATAAGTGAATGAGATGGTTTGTAAGATTAGAGATAATATAAAGAGTACCCAACTCAGTGCCTGGTACATGTGAGTGTTCAGGAAATGGTAATTAAATTGATGGTGACAGTGAGAAATAAAATTATGCCAGAGGGTCCTTCTGCTTTGCCTGAAAGTTTCTCTTCCACGAATCTGGTTACCTGAGTTCTGTTCCCCAACCCAAATCAGGTTACACGACAGATCCATGAGCATGAGCAGGAGAACGAGTTGCGGGAACAGATGTCAGGTTATAAGCGGATGCGGCGCCAGCACCAGAAGCAGCTGATCGCCCTGGAGAATAAGCTGAAGGCTGAGATGGACGAGCACCGCCTCAAGCTACAGAAGGAGGTGGAGACACATGCCAACAACTCGTCCATCGAGCTGGAGAAGCTGGCCAAGAAGCAAGTGGCTATCATAGAAAAGGAGGTCAGTATGCGCACACATGCCCTCCTGCCACAGCCAAGCCAAGCCTGTTCCAGTCCGCAGCATCCTGCGAGCTGGAGGCGGGAGTGGTGTGCTTTTTGGGGATGGAGAGACAGTACTGCTTTGGGGAAGGGGGTCCAGGTTTTATGGGGCTACTTAAAATTGTCATTAAAAGTTAAGAGAGTAACTGAAAGTATATATTGCATTCTTGTCCATTCAGATATATTCTGAGCATCAGTCCCCTGATGGGGGTGTGATACACATAAAAAGAACCAACATGCTTCTATCCTATGGAAACTTGCACCACTCAGGTCTGTTACTGTGCCTGCCTCACCCACAGTCCTCTTCAAAAGAAAACTGCTCTACAAATAGTCCCTTTTAGTGGCGATAATCCCTGCCTACAGCTGATTGGACTAGGGATGGGCACCTGACCAATGGCAGCAAGTAATTGATCTGGCTACTGCTTGGGTCTTCTAGGGACCATCTCTCTTTCCCATCCAGGTTCTACTAATTTTAAAAACAGACAAGAAGGTAATGGAGATTGAGTCAAAATATCACTTTATTACTGATAAATATTAGATAGGAGATGTGATTTATATCTGAATGGGAACAGGCCTAATAATACCGAACAAAATTAAACAGACTTGCCCACCTAGGCACTGGCAGTGCTAAACCACTCGCCTTCCCCATCCCCACCCCCGATGAGACTTACGTAGTATGGAAAAGCAGGGGTGAATTTGTGCTCCCTGGGGATGGAGTGGCTGGGGACAGGGTGCCAGGAGTGTTTCAGTAATTACTCTCTCTCTCTCTACGTGGAAGGAAACATCAGAATTGTAGAAGCATTCCCCCAAACAGCCATCAACCTATGAGGCAGTCTGGCATGTAAACCTCTGCCCAAACAGGGGCGATGTTGATTAAATAAACCAGTCAGAGTCTTTCCTGGGAATTTGATTTGGTAAATATGTGGAAAGAATTGTTCATAATGGAAAAGTTGTTGATAATAGAAGCTAAAGGTGAAAAGATCCATAGAAAGAACCATAAAGCATACTTCTCTCTCTGTTCCCTAAGTATCTCATCGTACATATGTGCTTCGTCTAGATGGTTCCCTGAAACTTAGATTTGGTTGCTTTCTTTTGATTGGGTCATCTTTTGTTTGGTCTGTTTTCTATCCATTTAGGAGCCCCTAAAATGTCCTGATATCCAACTATTGTGGATTATAGCAGATGCCTCAGGAAGCAAAATGTCATTAACTTTGCCTATTATACTTAAAGGTGACCCCATTCAAAAATCTGATAGTTGAAATAACCAATTAGAGAGTTAAGTTCTTGGAAAAAAACTGGCCAGTCATCGTTATTTATCCATTTTTATAATTTAACCCTTAGGCCACCAACAGTATGATAAAAATCTTTTATTATAATCCTTAGTTCACCTTTCATACCATGTATTTTGTATGTGTTCAATAAAACATGTTTATGGTTTACCTTCATGTTTTTCCCATAATTGGGAATATATTTTTCACTGGTAAAAATTTCAATTTTTTTTTCTTGTCTGTTTAAGATACAGGAGAATCAAAACAGGCATTTACTTATCTGTGTTTTCATTGTTTGTTCAAAAATACTTTTGCACTCTTTTAATGCATTCGAGAATATAGACAGCTGAATTCTGTATGAAGAACAATTCATCCTATATTACATTTGTTATTTTATCAGGCAAAGGTAGCTGCAGCAGATGAGAAGAAGTTCCAGCAACAGATCTTGGCCCAGCAGAAGAAAGACTTGACAACTTTCTTAGAAAGTCAGAAGAAGCAATATAAGATTTGTAAGGAAAAAATAAAAGAGGTAAGAATACCGATAGTTTGTAGTCATCAAGTTGCCATTAGAACGGCTGGAACTTAAAATTGCTTCGTCTTACATTATGATCAATAGTGTAACCCATTGATTCTCAAACTTTCCAGTAGAATCACCTGAAGTGGTTATTAAAACAGATTGCTAACCTACCACTAAATTTTCTGATTCAGTGGATCTGGGGTGAAGTTTCAAATGTGCATTTCTAACAAGTTCCCACGTGATGCTGATGGCGCTGGTCCACGCACCACACTTCAGAAACCATTGGCCTAACTCTAATGTATTCTTGCCTACTTCTGGTTTGTTCTCCACACTTCAGCCAGTGGTCTTTTCAAACCATGAGTCTCATCATATCACTTCATGATTTTAATATTCATTGGCTTCCCATTGCTCTTAGGATAGATCAAAATACTAGAAGTCCATATGTGGTCAGCTACCTGCCTCCCCTTTACTCTCGTCTCACGCCAACGTTCCCCCCACCTGCTTACCCCGCCCCTGACTTAGTGCTGCTTCTGCCACTGTGGTCGCTTTTGGCTCCTCAAACGCATCAAGCTCTGACCTTCTCCACTGTCTTTGCTCTCACTCTTCCTTCCACCAGGGTGCTCTCCCCACCCCCACTTCCAGTCCCTTCCCAACCTCCTTGTAAGACTAAGGATTGCTTATTAGTACCATAACTTAAATTTCACTTCCCCAGGGAAGCCTTTGCTTGACTGCCTTGACCAAGACAGGTGCTTCTGGTTTTACAACACTAATTTTCAATCATATATATATGATTGGAAAATATATATATATATATTTTTTTTTTTAGTGATTATTTGAGCTATTTTACCCTACTAGACAGTAAGCAGTCAGAGAAAAGACCATGTCTTTTTTTTTTTTCTTGGTTCATGACTGTATCCCTGTGTCTGGTACATGTAAATATTTGATAAATGAGTGACTAATTCTTGAATGTTTGGTTGACGACCTCTAGTGGACTTAGAGAGTCCCCTTGAAGAATTGCAGTTTGATCTTAAAGCTCAAATTTCTTCACTTATCCTTTTACCAGTACTTACAGGTGAATTGCCTGCAGTTCCATAGACTTTCCTCCTCATGAGACTTAGGACTTCTTATTTGTGGACTAGTAGTGTATTAAGGTTTAATAGCATTCAGATGGGACATTGATTTAATGTATGAAATCATTCATTTGAGCTCATATTCTAAGTTAACAATATGGGACTTAGCAAGATTCCTCTCCAATTCTTTTTTAATTAGGAAGTGAAAGCAAGCGGGTTGGGGTGAGCCTCAGGATCTTTTGCCCTGCCCAGATGAATCACTGGTAATTGTTGGAACCAACAGAAATTTGTATCTGCTCCGCACTGCCAGAATGGAAAGAATCTCTGACACTGTAAGGTCTAGAAAACCAGGTTGTAGAGAAAAATAGCCAAACCAAGAAGATTCACATGCTCTCCATTTTCTTTTAGTTATTGTTTGATCTTGATTATTATATCATAATAGAAAGATGTTGCTGGATCACAGAGATAACCTTGATTTTTCAATAAGAAATTTTTGAATTTTCTCAGCTGAAGGTTTTCTTATTTCTAACTCCATGTGTTCACTCATGCTCTGGAGGCCATACTTTATGGCTGCAGCCACTATTTTGAGCATTTGTACCACTAAGGTATTTGGAGATTTGCATGAACTCCATCTTTAGAAGGTTTTCCCACAGAACAGCATTCAAAAGTCCCCACTCTGTCCTCAGGAATAGGGCTATTTTTGGTTCACCATACTCAGTTTTGTGAGTTTTAGAGACCACAGGCCTAAATGTATAAGACCTTCAACATGCTCATGGAGAAAAACAAGCCTACAGCCAATTTAAGATCGCCTATATAAGCCTTTCTATGCAAAGCTAGTATTACTCCTTATGAAGTAAAGCTTAGTTCAGACTATTGAAAATGGCATGTATGTTTAGATATTGATATAAAAGATATCGTCCTTGGGATGCAAAACAATATCCGTTACCCCTACTGTTGATAGATGACAGGGGCTTGGGCAATACAGAATGATGAATGGTCCAGAAATAATTTATCCTTGATTTTGGAGTGAATTTTTATGATCGTATTTGAATTTGGGTGTGCAACACAGTGGTTAATGCCAGACCTAGGATTGAAGTCACGGCATCAAGAGATGAGTCCGCCAGCCTTCCTGTGCTGATCCCAGCTTACTCCGTGCTGCAGACAGCTCTTGCTCTCATTGATTCTAATATTTCACTTGAGATTTCACTGGAACAGGAAAGCTGAATGCTGATTTACAAAGACTTCTTGGCTAAGTGCAAAAACAATCTAAGTAAGTGTGTGATGGCCACATCACAAAACATCAAGTAAAATAGCTATTAGTAATTAAAGGAGATTTCAACTGAGTAGTTAACCAAGTATTATAGGCCCAGCTTGTGGGTGTGAACAGTATGAACAAAGAAGGGTGCCCTGTACTTTCTCTAAAAGTGGTCTTCTTACTTTCCCCATAGACTAACATCTTCTTAACTGTTCTGATTTATTGCTTTCTTCCCTTTACCCATATGGTCTGAAACAATTATGAACTTTCTCCTTTTGAAAATATAGGTGGTGTATTTACCCTCTAATATCAAATAAAGAATGCTCATTCCTGAAATTCAAACTAGTGACATTTGCAGCATTACCTCCTGTCTGTGACATCTGCCTACTTCTCTCCATCTTGTCACCACCTCCTCTGTCTAAGCCCCAATCGTCTCTCGCCTGGACCTTTGCAATAGCTTCCTAGCTGTCTCCGTGGACGTGCTCTTGCCTCCTTCATCCTGTTCTCCATGTGGCAGCCAGAATCGTCTTTTTCGAATACGCCTCGTTATGACACCCCCACACGTATATAAAATGCGTTTCCCCTGTGCCAAAACTCAGCGCCCTTGACCTGGCCTGTAAGGTCCGGTAACGGTCCTGCCTGCCTGTCCAGCCTCATCTCATGTCACGCTGCACCACCCACCCTGGCCTCCTGTCGGTTCCTTGATCGTACCATGTTTCCATTAACCCACCTGAAGGGTTTTGCTCAGGCTGTTTCCTCTGCCCGGGGTATTCTTCCCTCTCCTTTCTCTCTGGTTAATTTCTACAGATTTTTCAAATTTCAGCTTAGCTTTTACCAAGATCAAATATTTTTTATTCAGCATCCTTTGAACCAAGTACTTCAGCTGCACGGTAGTTATCACGGTAATCTTCAGTTCGTTTCTGTGGTTCTTTGATTGATTTTTGATTCTAGACTGTAAAGCCCCATGGTGGTAGATACCATATTCTTTTGCTCACCATTGTATCCTTGTGCCTTGCACAGTGCCTGTTGCACGATAGGAACTCAATAAGTGTGTGTTGATTTAATGAGTGAACTCATAATTTCTGAGCATGAGAAGCCAAAGACATGAAAACTAACAAGTCTCCTTCTCAATTGATAAGAAAAAAGGGAGGTGGGGGGGAGTGTGTGTGCAACACCAAGCCTTTCTGACCTTACATTCTCAATTGCTTTCAAAATAATTTAATCTGCATTGCAATGAGCTATTATATTTCTTTTTGCCTGATGAGACTGGCATGTTTTGGGGGGTTTTGTTTTTGTCTGCTTTTGTAAAGGAGATGAATGAGGACCATAGCACACCCAAGAAAGAAAAGCAGGAGCGGATATCCAAGCATAAAGAGAACTTGCAGCACACACAGGCTGAAGAGGAAGCCCACCTTCTCACTCAGCAGAGACTGTACTACGATAAAAACTGTCGTTTCTTCAAGAGGAAAATAATGATCAAGCGGCATGAGGTGGAGCAGCAGAACATTCGGGAGGTATTTATTTTGTTCATAACCACTGTCACTGACTTAAAAAGCAGTAAGCTTTGTGAGGACCATGACCATGTCTGTCTTGTCCGTTCCTGTATCCTTAACCTGTACAGGCATCAGTGCAGTCTGTGCCAGACACAAAGTGGGTACACAAAAGTGCCAGGGAATGAATTTACCACTGATAAGAGAAAGCCCATTTATAGAACAAGGAATCAACCTTTTCCAAGTAAATGTAATAGAATTTTCTCGAACACCTATTATAAGCCATAGCATGCGGTGGAGAATCAAAAGAAGTAGAATAGAGAATTTTTGCTTTTAGCCTGTTTGTCAAAGACTTGCGTTTTTGTGACTCTCCATGAAACACTTAAATAACATAATGGTGCTCTACAGTTACGTTAATTCATTCCGTCATCCAGCACTTACGAGTGCCTTCTTTGTGCCAGGCACTGTGCTAGAGATGCCAGGGCTATTGAGAAGCCATCCTCCCTGCCTTCAAGTAGCCTGAAGTCTAAGAGGGGAAACAGACATGTAACAGACTAATTACAATGTAATGTATTAGGTTTAGTAATAGATATAAATAAACTCTCACAGGCATATAGTCATGAAAGGGCTTGGAGGATTCCCTGATTGATGGGGAGTTGAGGGTTCTGGGAGTGTGGAGTGGAGTGTCAGAACAGGAGTAGTGGGAAGCAGGATGGAGGGCCTTGATTCTTAAGGCAAGACTTTTAGATTTCTGCCTGAAGGCAGTTGCATGGGCATGAGAGGGTTTTAAGCAGAGGAATGACAATGAGAGTTCTTTATTTTGAAGAATTATTGCCTCAGTGTGAGGGTAGCCTAGAGTGGTGAGAAGTAAAGTACACTGAGGTCAGTTAGGGATGCCCTTTCTCTAGTTCCACCTGGAAGAAGCAGTGAGGATAGAGATTAGATCTGAGTGACATTTCTGAAGCAGAACTGACAGTAATTCAAACCAAATGCTGTGAGAATTTCAGAAGAAGGAGGAGTCAAAAATGAATTCAGAGTTTCTAATTTGGGAAATTGGACGAATATGATGTTATTCACTGAGATGAGGAATACAGAATGTGAATCGGTTGCAGATGCAAAGTTCAGTAGGAAATCATTGTGACCTGGAGTAATCCGAGAAGCCCTCAAATGAGCTAGCACATTGGTAGAAACATCAAAGTTGGATAAATATCAAGTGTTAGCCTGCATGAGGGAAACAAGCCCTTCAGGCACATTTAATGGGAATGTGAATTGGTGTAAGCTTTTTGGAGAGCAGTATTCAAATGGGAGGAAAAAAGGGTGGAGCAAACTAAAATTTATTGAACACATGTAATCATGGGCCAGGCTCAGGCTCAATCTGTGTTATCTCATCTTATTGGAAGAGAAAGAAACTAAACATTTTCAAGCCAGGCAGTGAGTGATATGGCTAAAATTCTACTTTACAGAGATTAGCCCAGTTTGGTGGTGATGCACAGATTGAGTTTTAGAGCGTGCATTGTCAATGGGGGCAATATTGCCCCCCCAGGGGGTCTGTTAAAAATGGGTTCTTGTGGGGGAGGGGGTCTTAAGTATTACAATGTCTTGTGCCCCTCTGAAGGGCCATAGTACATGAAAAGCTATACAGTGTATCTGTGGTGTTAACATTTCAGAGGTGAGGATGATCTGGAAAGGGGGAAGTCTAAAAAGGCTCCTGATGGGGACAGTAATAGGGGAAAGACAGGTTGAGAAACATCAGTTAGAGGGAAGAAACTAGAAGCAAAGAGATCAGGTGGTAGGAATAGGGTATAGACAAAGATAATGGTGGTAGCTGGCAAAAGAGAGATGGGTTTTAAACATTTGAAGTATAAAGTAAACAGGACTTGGCATACAACAGGATATGAGAGAAAAGATGAGGGTAGAACTAAAGTTATTTCTAGGGTTTAAGACTTGGGGAAATGTAGATTTGGGCAGAAACAGAGAAGCTTAGAGAGAGGTATTGATAAGAAACTGATTAATTCAGTACGACACAAGTTGAGTTTGTTAGAAGGCTAAAAAGTCCAAATTAAAAAGTCCAATAGCGAGTTGGAAACAAGGTATTTGGGATTCTTTTTCGTCTGGCAATTATTATTTTTATTCTAGTGTCATGTATTTGGAAGAAGTCCGAAGCTAAGGGGGCAATTAGTGCCAATAAAAGCTATAGAAGATAATTATTCCCAAAAATGATAGAAACCACATTCATAACTTCGTAAGTATCAGGTTCTAACCAATGGAGTGAAGAATAACTAACTATACCAAGGTTTATTTCTTAAGAGTCTAGATTTTTTTCTTTGTTTAGTCTTATTCCAGAGCTGCCTCAGTGAAAATGTTCAAAGGTATTTTTCTTCTATTTACAAAAGTAATAAAAGAACATTGAAAAAAGACAAATATAGAAAAATACTGAGTAGTGAAAAGTGCTTGATAATCCCATCCCACCCACTTTCTACCCTGAGACAGTCACCATTAATTTGGCAGATATATTTCCAGATTTTTTCAGGTATGCATGTATACACACGTACAGCTTATATATTATATATAACTTTAACTTTACAAAAATAAGATTACATTAGTACCAGTGGGTTTATTTGATTTGCAAGCAATAGAAACAAACTCTGGCTGATGTAGCATGCAAAGGAATTTATTGGAAGGATATGGGCTGAAGATCCATAGCTGGAAAAGATGAAGAATCAAGCTGGGAAAGCAACTTCCGTGACCTAGAGGGCAAGAGCTAATGGACATTCCTCAAGACCTTGCCATTTGGATGTACCTCCTCCAGCCGTGTTTCATCTTTGTATCATTTCTGCTTAAGACTCAAATTCCTAGGAGAGATAGAACGTGATTAGGTAATGTGCTTATTCCCTTACTCAATAGTGTTTCTGATTCCAGATAGGGTGGAGTAGCTTCTCAAGCAAAAAGAGGAGCGTGTTAACACCAGAAGGGGAAATGGATACTGAACCTACAAAAATGTCCACTATACTGTTTCATAACTCTCTTCTTTTGTATTTTTTTCATTTACTATCTAGGACATATAACTCTGCCTCATTCTTTTTAACCATCAATAGTATTTGGGTGGGGGGGGGTATGGCTATAGAATAATTTATTTAATGAGGTACTTCTTGTTGGATATTTTGTTGAAGTTATGCAATATTACTAACAATGCTACAGAGAACATCTTTGTATACATCTTTTTACATGTATGCAAGTACTTTGTAGGATATAGTATTCTCAGGAGTAGAATTTCTGGGTCAGAGTGTATATACCTAAATTTTTAATAGATATTGCCAAATTGCCCTCTAAGGGTTTATAACTCCCACCAGCAAAGACTACCTATTTTCCTCTACCTTTGCCAAAACTGAGTATTACCAGTCCTTTTTGTTAATGAAAACATTTAAAAGGATCACCGTAGGCTGAGTTGAGCCTCTTCTTCTATCATCACTACACACAGATGCTCACTATTTTCTAACCAGTTACACAACTAAGACCTGAAGCTAAGAAAGTATTAAATGTCATATGCTAACAACATCTCCACTTAAATTTTGAATTCTAGTTCTTACTCAGTGTTGGTGGGCATGAACACAAACATTTTGATTTGAGTCAGATCACTTGCTTTTAAAGAAGTCAATAGTGCTTCCATTGAAACTTAAATAGAATGCTTGGATCATCGTTGGGAAGGGTTTATTAGGGAATACACCCTGGTTCCACATCTTATGCAGGAGGTAGGTTCAAATGATGTGTATGGAAATGTGTTTCTTGGCCATGGTGTATGACCATGGCCGTATGTTGTATGTATGTTTCAACCCTAAGCTCACACCCAGCCTGGCGAGATGCTCACTGTATGTGATGTGGGCAGGGGAACGTGAGCCACGTGCCTCTCATCTCACGCTCCCTCCAAGGCGTATATACATGGAATGCACTGGTGGGCAGAATCACCTGTACCATGAAATTTGTTTTTGTGTTTTTGCTCAACTCATTTTATTGAATGTGTATAAGCTAGAAGTACATATGATGTGGCTCTACTGTATATTGTGTCATTTGGACAGATGAAGCAACCATTGCATGGTGTCCAGATAGAGCAGAAGAATTTTCTTCAGAATATAGTATTCCAGACTGAAAAAGCATAAAACAGGAAAACATAAGCCATTCATTTGAACATTTTTAGTGGAAAACATTGAAAATCCAAAAACCTGAGTTTTAGCCTCAGTTCTACTTTATAGAAATTATATGATCTTTTGTTAGCCTCTCAATTCCCAAATGCCTTACTATCATATATAAAAGGGGTAAATCCTAACAATTCTTAACCACTGCATAGGGTTGCAACTTGGATTGAACAAGATATATGAAATCACTTTAAAAATTAAAAGCACATTACACATTATTATGTAGGTACAGCAGTGGGCTCTTAATAAGCTGAATAATGTTTTTATCCCATGGTGTAAAATATTATAGGCAGCTTACCAACTTACATCTCAGCAACTCAGATGTATGAATTAAAGGTAATTAATTAAAGGTAATTTCTATTGCAGTTGTAATAGAAAAACCATTTCAGTATCATGTTTCTGTCACTTTTTAAATCGTTTATAAAATCTAGATTTGTTATTATATGCCAGATATTCACTTCTGAATACAGAAAAATAATAATGACATTTATATATCCCGAAGCATTTTCTTATGGTCTTTTCTTTCATCTTCACAAGAATGGTAGTTCACAATGGGTACTACTGATATTATCCTCACTTTACACCTGAGGAAACTAAAATGTAGATTTAAAGTCTTGCCCAATGCCATACATAATGAGTCAGCGGAAAAGCTGAAACTGACTCACACCTTGAATTATTTTTCCATTGATTCTCAAACTTTAGTATATATCATAATTACCTGGATGGCATGTTATGAACTCTGGTTTCTTCCAGGTAATTCTGATGCAGGTATTCTTTGGTCAACATCCTGAAGCATTCCATTAAACACAAAGAGAAGCATTCATTTTCTTCTGAAAGTGTTGTTTGCTTTATATGTTTTTAACCCCCCGTGAGTTTCTGGGCTTTGGACACCTCAGACTCAGTGTGAAATTCTCCATTTAGGAAAATGTGTGGAATGTATAAATGCCCAATATTGGGACTCCTGGTCCTCAGAGATTGAAAATGATAGAGTGATCTAGGAACAGAATCTTCAGCCATTGAAAGGGCTTTCCTTGGTTTTAATCTCTGAGAAGAGCTCACCATCCTTTGGTGCCACCTAGGGGCCGGTTAGTGATTTTTAAAAGAAGACATTTGATGGTCCAGGTAAGGAAGGAAAAGAAAAACGTGAGAGAGGATTGGGGGAGATCCTCTGGAGGTTATCTTTTACTCCTTATAACAAATGAAATGGCATTTATACTTCAGATATTTCCCCACTAGAAAATAAGCCCTTGGTGGGGATGTACTTGTTCAATGCCCCATTCTTAGTGCTTAAAACAGTGCCTGACACATAGGAAGTATTCAACAAATGTTTGTTGAATGAATAAATAAATGAATGATTAACAACTTTGCTCCAGTAACAGATGCTGTGCTGTTTAAAGGACTTCTCTTCAAATGGCTGGAAGGCTCAAATATGCAAGATATTCTCAACCATGCCAGTACACAAATGTTACTGATATCTCTATGAAAATGATCTTGCATTTTCTCCCATAGCAGATGCCATTGGAAAAGAGAGGCACCCTATTGTTCTGATTTAAAGTTCAGCTCAAGGGCTTTCTGCTTTCCTTGCCCTTCTTAACTAGTAGTAATAACACCCTTTTCGGAAATCTTACAGCATAAAATCTTCACCTCTTTTAATATCACTTATCACTTCCAACCTTGCACTTTTTAAAAAAAATTTTACACATAAAACTTATTTCCCTGTATTAATCAAGCTTCTTTTGTTTGCGTGTTACTAAAATTTATTTGAGCTGGCTTAAACCAAAACCAGGGGGTTTGCTACAGAGATATAGGAATGTTTCATAAAACCCAGTAGCAGTCATACAGCTGGACCTACAAGGAGAGCTTAGAACCAGTCAGGAACTTGGGCATCAGTATATTCCTTGCACTTCTTTCTTTTTCGTTCTTCTTGCTCTGAAGCCCAGCTTTCTCTAATCCTCAGCCCTCACAGCAACGGGTGGCTACCACATATGTCGTTTTTATGTGCCCCTCAATTCTAGCCACATGGAGATTAACTGTCCCTGAATCCAAATTCCCAGGAGAGAAGATAGATTGATTCAGTTTGCTGTGAGCTGAGGATATACTTCAATAAATGTCTATTACAGTTCCCTGTTAAACAGAATGTTAGCAAGTTGAGCACCGAGTGATGGCTTAGTAAATATTTTTATGTACCCAGAGCGCGCATGGTTCAGATCTTTGATATAGTGCCATTTAGGAAATATTCTTGAACTGGGGAATGAAAAAATTTCACCCAACTTCCTCCCTCTTTTTTTTTTTCTGGTTTCCTTTCTTTCCCCCTTCGACAAAAGAGAGAGAAAGACATGAGTAAAACTGGGGGGAACAGAATGATTAGATCTAGAAATGACCAAACAGACGGTAATGGAAAAGATGAAAGCGGAGAGATCTCATCTACTTTTTCCCAGTGAGCCCTGACCTCTGAGATTCTGAAAAATAGATAGTTGGCCTACTTCTGATACATGCAAAAACAGGGTGTTTCCCAGAAAACTAGGAACACTGCAGACATTATCAGTTTAATCCAGCGATTCTCAACTCTGACTGCATATTTAGATCCAGCTAGAGAACTCTTAAAACTATTGACATCAGGGTCCCATTCCAGACAGTTATCAGAATTTCAGGTTATAGGACTTAGGCATCTTACGTTTTAAAAGCTTCCTCACATGATTTTAATGGGCAACCAGCCAGGATTGAGAACCGCTGGCCTAACTAAAGAAACACTTATTTAGACCCATGCATAACACATCACCTAATTAAGATTCACAGCAGCCCTGTGAGGTAAGAAGGGGTCAGGTAGAATAACAGTAATCCCATTTTACGGGTAGAGTAGTTGTGGTGGCTGTGAAGTTGCCCAACTTGAAAGTGATGGATCCACATACAGAACCTCTGTCTCCAGAGATTGTTCATCTAGTCTCATTAAGTCATGCTGCCAAACACTAACGGGCTTAATTAAGAGACAGTTAATAGTGCCATTCCTTGGCTTTCCCTCACCGAGTGGTGCCTTCCCTCCAGTTTGTCTCCATTCATCTCTCTCTGTGTATCTTTTCTTCCTGAATGCAGGAACTAAATAAAAAGAGGACACAGAAGGAGATGGAGCATGCCATGCTGATCCGGCACGACGAGTCCACCCGAGAGCTCGAGTACAGGCAGCTGCACACATTACAGAAACTCCGCATGGATCTGATCCGGCTACAGCACCAGACTGAACTGGAAAACCAGCTGGAGTACAATAAGAGGCGAGAAAGGGAACTGCACAGAAAGCATGTCATGGAACTTCGGCAACAGCCAAAAAACTTAAAGGTGAGAGGAAATTTCCCAATTTATGCTCCAGGACACAGCCAGGTTGGATCAGTGGTTCCTACACCTGGATGACTGTCAAGAGTCACCTGGGAAACTTCATAAAATTACAAATTTCAGGACCCCACAGCTACTGAATCAGAATCTCCAGAGTCTGGGTATAACAGACTCCTAAAGAGATGTTGCAGGGCAATATGATCTCTCCATTTCTTCTTTGTATCTATGCAATTTCTCTGACCCCTTCATGACCTTCCCTCTCTAAAATTATAACACATGGACTAATAGCAGTCCATGGTTCTAATCCCAGGAAATGAGGAAGTTACCTGACAGGAATGTAGCAGATAAATTGTATCAGTCATGCCAGTCAGAATTGGTTGTAGATACCTTGAGTGCTATTCTGTTGAGAAAGATTCTAAAGCCACATCCACACTTAGTAAGGGAAAGTATGATTTATTAGTGACATCTGTCCTGGGCATGGGAATTGGGAGTGATATGCCAGACATTTATTATCCCTGCACTAGAAATACGGAACTCCTTTGGCCTGCACTACCTCCAGAGAATTTTAGCTGACTGCTAGTTAACAAGCTATATGGACTAAGCCATTGCTATTTGTCAAGGGAGTCACTGTCAATGTTGACAAAGATATAAGGCCAACTTCAACCGCACTGGCCTTCTTCCTCTCTAGCCAGATTCTAACCTGTCTAATTAGTGATCCTTGTCATCAAAACCCCTCCATGTGTTCATGAAATGTACATGTGACTATCAGGCAACCTGATGGAATGCCTTCTGGGCTTATAATAGTAAACCCCACCTCATCCTTGCCAAAATGCATATTTGAGGGCTTCCCTGGTGGCGCAGTGGTTGAGAGTCTGCCTGCCGATGCAGGGGACACGGGTTCGTGTCCCGGTCCGGGAAGATCCCACATGCCGCGGAGCGGCTGGGCCCGTGAGCCATGGCCGCTGAGCCTGTGCGTCCGGAGCCTGTGCTCCGCAACGGGAGAGGCTAAAACAGTGAGAGGCCCGTGTGACGCAAAAAAAAAAAAAAAAAAAAAAATGCATATTTGATATCGCTACATGCAAGTAGTGGAAATGGGTTATGATATAAAGTATAATCCAGTGTTGCCCTTTATTGATTTTTCAAGGAAACACAGAGCAGTGAGAGATGGCTCATACATTGCCATCCCCTTTCTTACTTGGAAGTGGAGGAAAACAGTTAAAGGGGGAAGGGGAGGGGCAACAAACAATAGAAGACACTGAAGATTTTGACTAGGAAACCACTGAAATAATGAGCAATCTTTTAACAAACTAAGCTTCATAGTATTCCAGAGTCTTCTTAGAGTTGTGATCTTGTAACAATTCATTTTTAAAGATCTATTTGTAAATTCAAAACTACTTCTGTTCATTTGATATAAAACCAAAGTATTTTAGGGAGGGTGGGAGGGAGGGAGACGCAAGAGGGAAGAGATATGGGAACACATGTATACGTATAAATGATTCATTTTGTTATAAAGCAGAAAGTAACACACCATTGTAAAGCAATTATACTCCAATAAAGATGTTAAACAAACAAAACCCAAAGTATTGGTAGAGTTAACACCTGTCTGTGACACATGTATTATTTTCGTTATTACTGACTAGTAACGTGGGTCACTGCACCAAAAGACAGTTGGTCTCAGCACCTATATTGTATCATGAGAATGGAAGGCTTTCTGTATTTACTAATGTGTCTTTATTTTCCTTTTGTCACTTTTTCTATACAGGCCATGGAAATGCAAATTAAAAAACAGTTTCAGGACACTTGCAAAGTACAGACCAAACAGTATAAAGCACTCAAGAATCACCAGTTGGAAGTTACTCCAAAGAATGAGCACAAAACAATCTTAAAGACACTGAAAGATGAGCAGACGAGAAAACTTGCCATTTTGGCAGAGCAGTATGAACAGAGTATAAATGAAATGATGGCCTCTCAAGCGGTAAGTGGTTAGGTTCGGTGCCACGGCTTCAAGAGCTTTGGGAATCAAGAAAATTCAAGATCCAGCCTTTTGGTCCCAAGATGATTCTTGCGCACATTTAGGATATTGGTGTTTTTCTGCCCAAAGAACTGAAGGAAATGACGACGCTGAATAAAGCCAAGCCAGAGCGGATACTTGCTGGAGTGTGTCTTATAAGATGGAACTTGAGGAATAACATGCTAAATCAGACTTGTGGCACATAGGGACTTTGAGGGCAAGATGTGATAGATATTGCATGTAATATCATGCTCTCATTCATCAGAGATCAAACAACTAATGTCAGGCGCAAATGAATAGACACACAGACACATTCATTAGGTAAACTTTTACTAAACATCTGTGCTCAGCCCTCTGCTGGGCTCAGAGATAGAGTGATGAGCTAGAGAGACGGCAGTGGTCCCTTTCCTCACACTTCTGTCAGTCAAGTAAGGAGGTCAGATAATTAAGCAATAAAAATAAAACATAAAAGTGCTTTGAAGTGGTAGGTGACAGAGGCTATGGGAGGATGAGTAGGAACAACTAGTCTGGTCTAGGGAATGCTTCCCTGCAAGAGCCAAGAAGCATGAAGGAATTTATTGAAGCAAACAGGTTCCATGGAAAAGGGCCTACACACTTTTCCAAAAGATGGATAGTGTACATTTGGGGACTGAAAGAACTTTGATATGAGCCCAAAGTTCAAGGAGGAGGATTGTGGGAGCCCAAAATGGAGACGTCATAAAGGTCTTGGCAGCCAGGGATGGGAGCTTACCTGGTAATTCAGTGAAGATTTCACAAGGAGATGAATCTTAAAGGGTAATAGTTGATCAGACAAGCAGAAATGGAAAAGTTATTCCTGGCAGACGATACAGTATATATGAACACTCAAAGGCCTAAAAGAGGATGGCACGTTTGAGAAACAACGAGTAGTTGATATGGCAGGAGTATAACGGGCAGCTGGTGGATAGTCAGGGGTCAGAGCCTCAAAGCTGGGAGTGTGGACATTATTCTATCAGCAATAGAGAGCTGCTAAAGCCTGTTTTAAGAAGGAAAGTGACAGGATCAGATGTGTGCTATAGAAAGATACTGGCAGTAATGTGGCAAATATAGGTAAGGAGACCTGTTAGGAAGCTATTATAATAGTCCAGGAAAAAAAAAAAATGAAGGCATGAACTAAGAGAGAACATGCTAATGGAAGTGGTGAGAAGGGAGAGAAGGATTTGATAAATATTTAGGAGTAGAATAGATAGAACTTAGGGACCAATTTGAGAGGTAGGTTTGATAACAGTGGAACAGGTCATGATTTTACCAAGATATAAAAATGGAAGGAGGGGTGAGTTTGGATGGATGTCTAGAAGATACTTGATTCATTATCTGAGTTCTGTGGGTATCTAGGTAGAGAGGTACAGAGATGGAAATCTGTAGTTCAACAAGGTGTCAGGATTAACATCAAAAAGTTAGTCATTGTTACATAGGGGCAGTTGTAGCTATTCGGAATATCTGAGATCTCCTACGGATAGGAGATAGTATTAAAGAGGAAGAGGACTCAGGACAGAGTTGTGGGCATCAACATTTGAGGGCTGAGTAGAAGGTGGACCAAAGAAGATGAATAGCCAGGGGTCAGAGCCTCAAAAGAGAGTATGTCACAGAAGCCAGAACAAAAGTTTCTAGTTGATGATTTCACATGTTGCAGAGAAACCATTTGGGCCCAGCAGTGGCTTTGTCCATCGTTTGTCACAGACCGTGGAGTGGTGGAAATGGAAGACATTCTAAGTAGATTGAAAACGTGATTATAAAGTGAGATAGAAACTGTAAGTGAGACTGCTTTCCCCAGATTCTTGTCAGTGAAAAAAAGGAGAAAGAGAGCTATAGCTAGAGGAAGAGACAGTTAAAAGAGGTCTTCGATTAATTGGGAAAGGCTTAAACATGCCCTTAGCTGAGGATCGGAGCCAGTGTATTTCATTCATTCATTCATTTATCCAATAAGTATTTATTGAGTGCCTCTACTGTGCCCCAGGCACCCAGGAATACTGTGGTGAATAAGACAGTCATCGATCATGTCTTCATGGAATCTATAGAAGAGTGGAGGAAACAGACGTTGGAGAAGTCTATGTGTAACAGCAGAGCAAGGGCAGTGTGCCCACTGAGTGTAAACCAAGAGAGCTAGGCTGGTCTGGAGAGTCAGGAAAGGCCTCTCAGACACAATGATTATTTAAGCTGCAGTGTAGGGAGCACATTCTAGGCAAAAGGAACTACATTTGTAAAGATGAGAAAGACCATTGCACTTTTAAAGAACTCAAGTCCATTGTGTTTGGAATATAGAGAATGAGGAGGAAACTAACATGAGAATAAGATGAGAGGGGTAAACGGGGACAAGATCATACAGGGGCTTGTAAGCCTTCTTAAGAATTTTGATCTTTATCCTAAAGGCAGTGAGAAGCCATTGAAGAGTATTAAGGAGGAGACTGACATTAAATTTGCATTTTTGAATGATCACTCTGGAGACACGTGGAGAATGGCCTGGGAGATGACAAGCGTGGGTGTAAGGCGATCATTTATAAGGTTGCTGTCTTTACCTGGGTGTGAGGGAGTGGTGGCCAGACTCGAGAGGGGACAGTAAGGATGAAGCAGAAAGTGACTCAGTTTGAGAGCTAGGCAGGAGGTGGAACTAGGAGCATTTAGTAACGGGAGAATGAGATGGTGAGGATGACTCCCAGTCTAGTTTGAGCAAAATGGTAGATGGTGCCATTTATCTATATGGTAAAAAAGGAATTGGAGATTGGGAAAGTGGGAAGGGAAATATGGTTAGTTAATATTAATCACGTTGAGCTTGAGGCTGGGAAATATCCAGATGCAGATACCTCGTGTAGAGTGGATAAGCTAGCCTGGACCTCAGAAGAGAAGTCTGAAATAGAGGTGTAGATGTGGGAGTCATTTGCATAAAGATGGTAATTGAAGCCTTTGGAATAGATGAGATTCCTTAGGAAGGGCAGTTAGAGGGAGAAGAGCGCCCATGACAAAGTCCTGAGGAACACCCACATGTAATGGCCCAATAAGGTAGGGAGTAGCTGGAAAGGAGGAGAGGGAGGGAAAAACCGAAAGGGTGTGGTGTCTCAGAAAACTAGAGAGTTCTGGAAGGAAGGGGCAGTCCACAATATCAGATGTCGCTGGGAGGACAGGCAAGATAAGGACCCCTCCAGGGTGGTCATCAGTGACCCTCCTGTGAGCAATAGAAGGGGAGGTGTAGGAACAGAATGAGGAGTGCAGACAGGGGTTAAAGGTAAGGAGGAGGGGAGAGAGTTGGTAGGGATGTAAAGGTTGATGGGATTTTGGTTTTGTTCATGTTTGTATTCTCAGCATCTGCTACAATGCCCGGCATACAACAGGTGCTCAGTGAATGTTTGTTATATAAGATGCGAGAGAACAGGATCAGGAGTATAGGTTCATGATTGCTCTTGAATAAAAGGAAAGAAATAACCCTTCCTTCTGAGGCAGGGAGGAGATAAAAGTACAGATGATAATTACGGCAGTCCTTTACTGCCCGCTTACCACGTGCCAGGCACTGTTGAATTTTATGTGTTATTTCATTTTTGTGAAACCCCTTTGACCTTTGAAGTAGTTACTTTTTTTTGTTTGTTTGTTTTTGCGGTATGCGGGCCTCTCACTGTTGTGGACTCTCCCGTTGCGGAGCACAGGCTCCGGACGCACAGGCTCAGCGGCCATGGCTGACAGGCCCAGCCACTCTGCGGCATGTGGGATCTTCCCGGACCAGGGCCCCCTGCATCAGCAGGCGGACTCTCAACCACTGCGCCACCAGGAAAGCCCTGAAGTAGTTACTTTTTTAACCCTAATTTACCTGTGAGGAAACTGAGGTTTATTGAAGTCAAGTCACTTGCTTAGGGCAAGGGTTGGCAAACTTTTTCTGTAAAGGGGCAGGTGGTAAATATTTTAGGCTTTGTGGACCAACAGAGTCTCTGTCACAACTACTCAACTCAGCTATTGTAGTACAAAAGCAGTCATAGATAATATATAAATGAATGAGCGTGTCTGTGTTCCAGGAAAACTTCATTTACAAAAATAGGCAGCAAGCCAGATTTGACTCTTGGTCCATGGTGTACCAGCTCTTGACTTAGAGGGTCACTTAGTGGTACGTAGCTAGTGGTGGACCTACGATTTGAACCCTGTTTGGGGAGACCCTGTAAGCCTATATGCCTGGCCACTACTACATTATGCTGCTTCTGTCACATCCTTTTCTTGAGTTTAATCCAATAGAGGGAACAGACATGATATTTACCTATACTTTTATAAAACTTTTTAATGGATTTGGTATGTGCAACTTTGGGGGGTGATGAATACCAAATACTGGAATATCCCCTGATTTCTAGACTGGCACTTCTTTAGAGTCAGAGCTGGTACAGAATAACACAGTTACTGACATTAATAATAGAATGCCAGAAATAAGAGAAGATGGGGGTGTTTTCAGTGGTCTAAATTGCCTGTAGAATGAGCCTCTCACCTACTTGGCCAGGGCTCATAACAATTAACCAAGCCAAGTAGAAAAGAATAGACTTTCATTCCCTTTATTGGTAAGAAACCTCCCATATCGAGAGGGAATCGATAGCAATCTCCTTGGGAGCCAGTAATCCCTTTGGCATTTATCTGTGAAGCTGTTGCTGCTGCAGACTGGCTGTTCGTTGTGTCTAGTGTCTCTTCTCCCTTCACCTCTCATTGGGAAATGAGAAGAGCAGCATCCTCTCTAGTGGATTTTAGTGAAAGCTGGTTAGGGCTAATTATTAGAAAGTACCTTGGAAATATGATTCCATTATTTATTTTGTGTTCATTTGACATAGTATATTTCTCCAAAGCACTAAAGAAGACACTATGCAAATAACTTTCTAAAACTATTCTAATAACATTTCAAAAAGTCATAACTATCGAGATATTAAGAAATGTTATTGTCACAAATTGTACAGAAGAGGGAAAGCAGCCTAAGGTGGAGAATAGGTATCTTGGCAAAGTGGTCTCAATGGAAACATGCAGATATACTCAGGGTAGACAGACTAATTCAAGGGTTCTAATCTCATAGTTCCCAGCTGAACTGAGGGCCTGCTAAATCTAGACCAAACCAAGTCTGGTGGGACAGGAGGGTCTTCATCCCTGAACACAGTCCTGCTAATGGCCCTAAATCTTCAACTGTGCTCATTGAAAGGCTGGCATTTCTGCTGGCTGGCTTGGTCCATCCCCCACACAGGATCAGTATCCTGGTGTGTAATACAAAGTACAGGTGCTACAGGGAGCAAGGGAAAAACTTTATCTGGATTTCACTGCTTCAAACCAGAATACACCCCGTAAGATTATCAAGGCTACCTTCTGTGGGGAAGAAATTTTGAACCACTTGAGTTTTAGATGGCTGGCCATAAGGATAAAGTAAAGCCAATGTTATAGGGACCAACTTTACTTGCTAGGAGCGTAATGGTACTGTGGTATTCCTCAAATGTTATGGAGATTGGACTCATTTTTTTTAGCGCTAAGGATATCTAAATGTATAATGGTTTGGGGGTTAAAGATATGTAAATATGGAAATGGTTAGTCAAAATAATGATAACACCAGCTATTTACTGACCCTTTGGTATACATCAAGAACTATGCCTGGGATTTTATATGAATTCTTTCATTTAATTCTCATACCAGTCTTAGACAATAGGAACTATTATTGTTATTTTCTTGAGATGAAGAAAATGAGACTTGGAGATGTTAATTAACTTGCCGAGGTAACACACCTAAGTGAATGGTGGGGCTGGAATTCCAGCTCAGGAGTCTGCCTCCAAAGCCCACAGGCTTAATTACCGGAGTGTGGAGCCTTCCTGACTCCTGCTAGTGTGGTTTTAAGAAAACCAGGTTTCCTCAAGAATGTTTTTGTTTTCTTAAGAAAGAATGTTTTAAGAAAAGGAAGTGTTTTTAGAACTTTGTAGCCCATTGGGCAGAATGTACTATTTTTGATTCCTAACTCTGAAAGTACCCCCCACCGGGCATCTGTTTTTCTGAGAGACCTGTTTCAGCCCAAACAAGGAAGCATCTTCCAGTAGTCACCAAGTTCTGTAAGGTAGGAGCGAATCACAGTGTATGTCTTCTGTACCCGCAGTTACGGCTAGATGAGGCTCAAGAAGCAGAATGCCAGGCCTTGAGGCTACAGCTCCAGCAAGAAATGGAGCTGCTCAATGCCTACCAGAGCAAAATCAAGATGCAGACAGAGGCACAGCATGAACGTGAGCTCCAGAAGCTAGAGCAGAGGGTGTCTCTGCGCAGAGCACATCTTGAGCAGAAGGTATGAGCGTGTTGTCAAGGGTCCTGTACCGCTGGGTAGAGGACGGGCGTGGCTCTGCCTGTGTACCGGGCGATTTAACAAAGGCGCTGTTCCCCTCATACCTGCTTTGATACTCCTAGTGCCCTGAGAGGTAGGCATAGTCCCCATTCCACAGACAGGACACTGAGGCTCAAAAGGCTTAATTAAGTTACTTGCATAAATCTGATCCCACAGCCTAAGTTCTCTCTATTATATTACTCTGCTCGGAAACCTTCCATCTTCACGGATTACTGGGTAGTTGATTTGACGTATGAAAGGTACTGTGAGTTGATAGCGTGGCCCCTAAATGTCGTGAGGCTAAATACAGATTTGGTTTTTATTCTCAGCTATTTCTAAACCAAAAGAAATCACCAGCAGGGCTCTTTAAAAAAAATTAAAATGAAGAGAGGCTGATATTGCCATACATAATAAATGTTATCAGAATTGAAATATTCATTGCTTTAGATATTGCTGAGGAATATGAAGCAGAAAAGATGTCATAAAGCATCTCAGAGCTGTTAAGCATGTATTTGCTTAACCAGTTATTCGTGCTTTCTTCTGGTAGTTCCCAGAGATCAACGTGAGAGACTATTTTCCTGCTCTAGAACTAAATTGCTAATGACCCAGGGGGCTTTGGGCTCTCTCTGGGAAAGCAGCACAACTTAATTGTGCTTGAGTGTCTTTTAGCTTCTCCCGAGCCATCTCCTGCTGAGACAGGACAGTGACCTAGATCGGCCCAGCTGCTTGGCTTGCTAGAATGGCAGTGCTGGCCCCAGGTGGCCCCAAACATTTTTATTCTTGTGAGAAAGTTTTAAATGTGATGGATTAGACACACAACATTTATCACAGGACTCTCCCAGCCTGCCCCAGACTAGTTTACTCTTAGTTCCTGTGTGTGTCATCTGTGTGCATGTTATGTGTATATATATGCCTGTTGGGAACTCCTTTCCATTAAGAACTGTTCATTGTGCTTATTTCAGATTGAAGAAGAGCTGGCTGCCCTTCAGAAGGAACGCAGCGAGAGAATAAAGTACCTATTGGAAAGGCAAGAGCGAGAGATTGAAACTTTTGACATGGAGAGCCTCAGAATGGGATTTGGGAATTTGGTTACATTAGATTTTCCTAAGGAGGACTATAGATGAGATTAAATTTTTTTGCCATTTACAAAAAAAAAAAAAAGAAAGAAAGAAAACAAAAAATTCAGACCCTGCAAAACCACATTCCCCATTTTAACGGGCGTTGCTCTCACTCTCTCTCTCTCTCTTACTCTTACTGACATCGTGTCGGACTAGTGCCTGTTTATTCTTACTCCATCAGGGGCCCCCTTCCTCCCCCCTCCCGTGTCAATTTTCAGTGCTGGCTGAAACCTGGCCATCTCTTCTATTCATAGTACACGTCACAGTATCGATGTGATTCAAAATGTTTCAGTGAAAACTTTGGAGACAGTTTTAACAAAACCAATAAACCAACAACAAAAAAAAGTGGATGTGTATTGCTTTAAGCAATCACTCATTACCACCAATCTGTGAAAGTAAAGCAAAAAAAAAAAATAATAATAATAATAAATGCCAAGGGGGAGAGAGACACAATATCCGCAGCCTTACACCTTAACTAGCTGCTGCATTATTTTATTTTATTTTATTTTTTTGGTATTTATTCATCAGGAATTAAAAAAAACAAAGTTTTATTAAAGATTGAAAATTTGATACATTTTACAGAAACTAATTGTGATGTACATATCAGTGGTGACATATTAATACTTTTTTGGGGAATGGGGGGTGGGTGGGGGGAAGAGATCTTGTGATTTTTAAGAACCTGCTGGCAAGAGTTTAACTTGTCTTGAGCATATTCTGATTGTATCATAATCATTTTCTGCTGTTGCAGAGGATGTGAATACACTTAAGGAGCTCACAGAATCCCAGTAGCACAAATTGGGCTTTGGCAAATCGTGTATTTTGTGTATAGAAGGAATTTAAGGAGAGGTATTACTTATTTTCATATTGTATTTTAACTGTTTCTCTGATCAAATTTTTTTACTCCCTCCTCCCAGTCCTCCCCACCTCCCTCCTTTTCCAATTCAGTACTTGGAGTTCAACACTGTCTCTCAATCAGATCATCTTGATCTTTTTTCTTTATTTCCCTGCCCCTCCCTAAGTCCCATATCTTGGTCATAAATATTGCATTATTCACACTTTCAAACTGTGTATTTTCTTACAATAAAAAATGATGGAAAAAAAAAGGCTTTACTTCTTTTGCATGCACTTTAAAAAACAAAACATTTTTCAGGTTCCAAGGAAGAGCATGATAACTGTCAGAGCTTTTAATTATATTTGTAAATAAAAGTGTTCATCACATTGCCTTGCTGTGTTATTGTAGCAGGAAGTTTCCCTTCTAGGTTCATCAGCTCCTAATGCAGAGGGAGAGCTGCCCTCCAGAAGCTGTTCTCCATGGCCCCTCAAGAAGAACCATTCAAGATTTTCAGGTAAAGCCGCATATTCCAAGTTCTGCAGGGCTGAAGATGGGGTTGCACTGTCTGAAGTGGTCAACTGCACCTTTTTACCCTTAAGAATAGAAGGTGGCACATGTGTGCACGTGCACACACACACGTGCACCCACAATGCACCAGTCCTAGGACCATGTATTGCTGAGAGAAGTGAGGCACCTTAAAGAAAAGCAGGCTATGAAGAAGACATTATAACCAAATATTTGAAATGATCCTACTGTAATAGTAGATTCCCCCACCCCTCATAGTCAGGTTTTATTAGAATAACTTTATGTACATGACAATGAGGTAGTAAAATCTGTAACTTCTAGGAAACGGTTTTGGGGTCAAGACAATCTCAGTAAGATCTCATTCTCTTGGGGTTCTGAGTCCTAGTCATTGAAAATTGATCTCTAGCATGATGACTTGAAGATCACAGTTGAATTCTACAGGATATTCAGTCATCACAGACAAATGTGAGGAGTCATGTTCACTGTGATAGACTAACCCAGAGAGGTGTACTCTAGCACTCACAAAATGATTATTAACATGGGCTAACCCCAACCGTAAAGGCTTTAATAGTTAACACCCAGTTTTCTGAGCAGCTTAGGTCGTTAAAGTTTCCATATTAGGTACATCAGAAAGTAATATTGGAAAGGACTCATAATCATCCATGAAACATAGATAACCTTTATTGCATTATGCTTACCATGTGATAGAACTTTACACTAAGCATTTTGTAGATGAGGAAATAAGCTCAGACCAGGGTAAATGGAGTGGAGTCTGAATCGAGACCTGTCCTATTTCTGAACCCACACACCTAAGAATAGTCACACTGCCACTCAAAAGGACATTAAATCATCAGTAAGAAAAACTTCTTGTAGTTTATTTCATCCACTTCTGTCTGTAGTGAAAACTGTCTAGCTAGCTTGTGTAAAGGCCTTATGTTTGTGAGATTATAGGTGCTGATCTTTATAAAAGTTCCCTCTCCACAAGTTTGTCAGTGATGTGTCCAAGGTAGAGTTATCAAAAGGAATGTGGGTTTGTGCTCCTGACACCTGGTACAGACTAAGTCTTCCAACTCCTTCTAGTACCTGAGGCAGTGAGAATAGACAGGAACCAGAATAGTAGCAAGAGAACAGGTATAAAAGAAGTACTGGGACGGGAGCAGAGAGCCATTGTCTGGTATTATTCCAGCATATACAAAACTCCCCTGAGTTAAAAGAATTGTTATAGGTTTGTCATAAATATTATAATGACTGCTTACCTTTGATTTGCAACTATTCATTCAATGAATATTTACTGCGTACTTTATATGTCAGGTACAATGCCAGATGCTTAAGCTCTGTCAGTGTATCTCAAACAGGTAAAGATCCTCACCCTAATGGAGCTTACATTAGAGGTAGGAGGAAAATGGTAACACATAATAATTATAATTTTAAATGATCTTACATGGTAATAAGTGCTATAGATAAAGGAAAAAGGAAAGAGTAAGGGGGGCAGAAGTGCGAGGAGCGGCATACATTCAGCTAATTCATTCAGGAAATATTTATTGAGCATCTACTGTGTCTGGGGATGTAGTAGTAAGATGGATAGGGTCACTACTCTGCTGAAACTCATGGTTTAAATCTCCACTGAAAGAAGTAAATAAGCAGTGGACTAATTTAATCAACAGTGGGCAAAGACAAGCCATTACAATGCAAATGCTGGGTGCCACCAGGAGTTTAAAGGAACTGAAACAATTACAGTCATAGGGAATATCGGAGAATACTTACCAGTGATGTCTAATTAACAGCAAAATTTTACTTACTGAATTTACCACTGACTGTAAATATTTGATTAAATATTGAAAAAAGTATTCCTGGGCAACTGGAAACGTGCCCATGTAAGAATTCGGTATACCTCTCTGATTTTAATTTAGCAATAAATTTTGCCATAGAAATGATAAAACATAAAAAAATTGTTTTGTTGTTCTAGTTTGGCATAGCTGTGTGCTTTTCCTGCTGATTACAACTAAAAAGTAGACAAAAATGCAAAAGCAACTATCTGAGGATACTGAGAAATAAAAGCAGGTGGATTGTGGAGAAGCAACCTAGACAGAGGAATGAAGGCAAAATAAAACCATTCTCAGATGAAGAAAAATTAAGAGAATTCATTGCCACCAGACCTAATGTACAAGAAATGCTAAAGGAAGTTCCTCATACTGAAGGGAAATGATACTTGAAGGAAACTTGGATCTCTGGGAATGAAGGAAGAGCAACAAATGGTAAATATCTAGATAAATATAAAAAAGTTTTCCCTCTTATAGTCTTTAAAATACATTGAAATATATACATATACATATATATATATATATATATACACTTTGTTGAAAGCAATATTGTCTGGGGAAGGTTTCACTGTATGTAAATACAATCCATATGACAATTATAACTTAAAGGTTGGGGATTAAAGGACCCATATGGTTGCCATGCTTCTGCATTTTACATGAAATGATATAATTCTTATTTTAAGCAGACCATGAAAAATTAGTTATGTATATTTTTAACTCCTAGAACAACTTGCCAAAAAGAAAATGCAAAGAAGTAATAGCCAAAAATCTAGGTCATGAATTGAAATATTCAAATAATCCAAAAGAAGGCAGTAAAGGGAGAACAGAGATACAAAGAAAAAGAGGGACAAACAGAAAACAAAATGGTAGACCTAAATCCCACCATATCAATAATTACATTAAATATTTACAGAGTGGATAAAAAAAGGACTATACACTGCCTATGAGAGACAGACTAAATATAAAGACACATAAGTTGAAAGTACAGTCATCCCTCAGTATCTACAAGGCATTGGTTCCAGGACCCCTGTAGATACCGAAACCCATGAATGCTCAAGTCCCTTACATAAAATAGTGTAGTATTGGCATACAACCACACATCTACCCATATACTTTTTAACATCTTTATTGGAGTATAATTGCCCCACAATGCCGTGCCAGTCTCTGCTGCACAACAAAGTGAATCGGCCACATATATACATATATCCCCGTATCTCCTCCCTCTTGCATCTCCCTCCCACCCTCCCATCCCACCCCTCTAGGTGGTCACAAAGCACCGAGCTGATCTCCCTGTGCTATGCGGCTGCTTCCCACTAGTTATGTTTTACATTTGGTAGTGTATATATGTCAGTGCTGCCCTCTCACTTTGTCCCATTCCATGTACTTTGAATCATTTCTAGATCACTTCTAATACCTAATACAATGTAAATGCTGATATCAGCACATGGCAAATTCAAGTTATCAGTACATGGCAAATTCGAGTTTTGCTTCTTGGAACTTTATGGAATTTTCTTTAAAGTATTTTCAACCTGCAGTTGGTTGAATCTGCATATGCAGAACCCACAGAAATGGAGGGCTGACTGTAAATGGATGGAAAGAGTACCATGCAAATAGTAAAGCATAAGAACGCTGGAGTGCTATTTTATTTATTTGGCTATGTCAGGTCTTCATTGCGTGCGTGCTTCTCTCTAGTTGTGGCGCATGGGCTCCAGGGCACATGGGCTCTGTAGTTGTGGTGCGCAGGCTCCAGAGCACATGGGCTCTGTTTTGTGGCACATGGGCTTTCTCACTGAGGCGTGCAAGTAGTTGTGGCATGCAGGCTTTGTTGCCCATCGGCATGTGGGATCTTAGTTCCCCAACCAGGGATTGAACCCAGGTCCCCTGCATTGGAAGGTGAATTCTTTACCACTGGACCACCAGGGAAGTCCGTGAAGTGCTATTTGAATATCAACTAAAATGGACTTCAAGACAAAGAGTATTATCTAAGATAAAAGACACTAATAATGAGAAAAGGAATCATTTATCAAGAAAACATAATATTAAATAGAGAAATAGACAACAAAATTATAGTAGGAGAATGTTAACTCCCCTCTCTCAGCAATTGATACTACAGACACAAAAATAAGAAAAGACACAGATCTGAACAACACTATCAACCACCTTGATTTAACTGACATTTATAAAACATCCACAAGCCAGAATACACATTCTTTTCAAATATACATTATGTTCACCAAGTTAGACCATATGCTGGGCCATATAAAATACTCTCTGACCGAAAAGAATTTTTAAAAAATTACAACAAAATATCTAAGAATAAAATATCTAGAAATTAACACACTTCAAAATAAGCCATAGGCCAAAATGAAATCACATATGAAAATGGAAAATATTTTGAACTGAATGACAAATACATCAAATTGTGAGATGCAGATAAAGCAGTCCTTGGAAACTTAAGCTTTAAATGCTTATATTAGAAATCAACGAACTAAAGTTCCACTTTAGGAAACTAGAAAAAGTTGAGCATAGCAAACCCAAAGTATGTATAAAGAAAGAAATACTGGGCTTCCCTCGTGGCGCAGTGGTTGAGAATCTGCCTGCCAATGCAGGGGACACGGGTTTGAGCCCTGGTCTGGGAAGATCCCACATGCCATGGAGCAACTAGGCCCGTGAGCCACAAGCTCCACAAGAGAGGCCGCGATAGTGAGAGGCCCACGCACCGCGATTAAGAGTGGCCCCCGCTTGCCGCAACTAGAGAAAACCCTGGCACAGAAACGAAGACCCAACACAGCCAAAAATAAAATAAAAATTTAAAAAATAAAAAAACACCATCCCTTCCCCTCTACTACCACTTCACTCCACCCTTATAAAAAAAAAGAAAGAAGAAAGAAATACTAAAGAGCATAAATCAACTAAATAGAAGATAAACTACCCAAGCCAAAAGCTTATTCTTTAAAAAGAGCAACAAAATTGACAAATTTCTATGGGCTTCCCTGGTGGCGCAGTGGTTGAGAGTCCCGCCTGCCGATGCAGGGGACACGGGTTCGTGCCTCACTCCAGGAAGATCCCACGTGCCGCGGAGCGGCTAGGCCCGTGAGCCATGGCCGCTGAGCCTGCGCGTCCGGAGCCTGTGCTCCGCAACGGGAGAGGCCACAACAGTGAGAGGCCCGCGTACCAAAAAAAAAAAAAAAAGAGTGAAAGGGGGGTTATCACCACAGATCCTACAGACAATAAAAGGATAATGAGAAAAAATTATGAGTAGCTTTATGGCAACAAATTTGACAACCTAGATGAAATAGATTTACTTCTTGAAAAATACAATTTAACCAAAATTGACACAAGGAGAGAAACTGCATAGTCCTATATCTATTTAAAAATTTTGAATTTGTCATATAAAAAATTTCCCAAACAAAAAACTCCAATTCCAGACAGTTTCACTGTTAAAGTCTACCAACATTCAAGGAAGAAATAACACAAACCTTTGCAAAACATAAAGAAGGGAGGATCACTACCCAACTTGTTTTATGTATATGTGTAATATCAAAACCTGATGAAGACTTTACAAAAAAAGAAAATTATAGATGACTAACCCTCATGAGTATGGACACAAAATGCTTAACACAATTTAGTAAATCAAATCTAGCAATATTTTAAAAGATCAGTAGTACACGATGAACAAGTAAGGTTTATCTCAAAAATACAAAGTTGGTTTGACGTTTGAAAATGTAGTCAACATATTAAAAGAATAAGTGGGAAGCCCATATAATCATTTCAATAGATGCAGAAAAAGCATTTGACAAAAATTCAACATCCACTCATATTTAAAACATACAAACAAACATACCTCCCAGCAAACTAGGAATAGTAGGAGATATCCTCAAACTGAAAAGGGCATCTACAAAAACCTATAGCTAATTTTATACTTAATAGTGAAAGACTGAAATGTTTCCACCTGAGATCAAAATCAAGGCAAAAATACCCACTTTCACCACTCGTATTTATCATTATTCTGGAGGGCCTACCCATTAAATAAGGCAAGAAAAGGAAATAAAAGATTAGAAAAGTAAAATTGTCCCTGTTTGCAGATGATATATCTGTTTACAAAGAATCTACAAAACTACTAGAGCTAATAAATGAATTTAGCAAGTTCACAGGATCCAAGGTTAATATACAAAATCAACTATTATTTTATACTAGAAGCACTCAGTGGGAAAATGAAGTTTAAAAAACTGCATTCACAGTTGTTACATTTACATGCCAGAAAGTACCTAGAAAGAAATCTAAAAGAGTTCTAAGATCTCTACACCAGGAAAAAACAAAAACCACAAGAAGTTGCTGAAAGAAATTTAAAAGAACCTAAATACATTTTAAAAATATATACTATGTACATGGGTAGGAAGACTTAATATTGTTAAGATGTCTATTCTCCCCAAATTAACCTATAGATTCAATGCAATCCCAATAAAAATTCCAGCAAGACTTCTTGTAGAGATGGACAAACTGATCCTAAAATGTATATGTTAATACAAACAACATAGAATAACCACAGCAAATTTTAAAAAGGTGAACAAAATTTAAGGACCTAGTCTGCTTGATTTCAAGACCTGCTATAAAGCTACAGTAATCAGGGCACTTTGGTATTGGCAAAAAGATAGACATAGAACAACGGGACAATACAGACAGTTCAGAAATAGATGAATACATTTGGTCAAGTGCTTTTGTTTTTTTGGTTTTTTTTTTTAATAAATGAGCTAAGACAATTCAACGAAGAGAGGAAAATCTTTTCAACAAATGGTACTGGATCAACTGGACATCCATGTGGGGAACACTGAACACTGACCCTTACCTCACTGTCCACAAAAATTAATTCAAAATGGATGGTAGACTCAAGTAAAGAATCTAAAATTATAAAACTTCTAGAAGAAAATGAGAAAATCTTTGTGAGCTTGGACTAGGCAAAAGTTTCTTAGAAAAAGTAGGAACCATGAAAGATTTTTTTTTTACTTTTATCAAAATAAAAATTGTTTGCTCTTCAAAAGACACCATTAAGTCAAAAAGGCAAGCCACAAGCTGACCAGTAGTATATCCACAACACATTTATCAGACAAAGATTTGTATCAGGGTAATATAGGACTCTTACAACTCATTCGTATGAAGACAAACGCAATGAGAAAGTGAGCAAAAGATGTGAACACTTTCCAAAAGATAACATACAAATGACCAATAAGCACAATGGAAAGATGCTCAACATCAAAAGTCATCAGGGAAATGCAAACTAAAACCACAATGAGATAACACTATACATCCATTAAAATGTTAAAAAAAAATACAAGTTTTGTTGAGTATGTGGAACAAATGAAACTCAAAGTAAAATGGCACACCTACTTCTGAAGACAGTTTGGCAGTTTCTTAGAAGGTTAAACACACTTAACATACAATCCAGCAATCCCATTTCTAGGTTTCTACACAAGAAATGAAAATTTCTAGGTTGACATAGAACCCTATACATGTATTCATAGCAGCTTTGTCATAGCAAAAATAACTAGAAAACCCTCAAATGTCCATCACCAGTTGAATGGACAAATTGTATACAATGGATAATACTCAGCAATAGAAATGAACTGTTGCTACATGCAACAACATGGATGAATCTCAAAAGCCAAGCAAGAAAAAAGGAGTATGTACTATATGATTCCACTTCTGTAAAATTCTAGAAAATGCAAACTATAGTGACAGATCAGTAGTTAACTTGTGATAGGGTTAGAAGGAGGGATGAAATACAGAGATGTAAGGAAGCTTTTGGAGGTATGGAATTGTTTAATCTTGATTTGGGTGATGGTTTCTTGGTATATACATATGTAAAACATCAAATTATATGCTTAAATATGTGCAACATAATGCACTTCGATTATATTCCAATAAAGTTGAAAAAATAAATATTCTACTTGTTCACAGGTTAAGCAGGGAGCTTATCAAGGTAGAATCCCAGAGATGGCCCTAACAGTACTTTCAGAAATGTGATCTTAAGACGATTGTAAATTTTTTGGTCCATTTGAGTTTCTTCAAGGAAAAGGTACAATTAGGCCAGGGATCGGAGATAAGAGTAGGGTAAGAAATTAAAAATCTAAGATATAAATTCCTGAGTGGAAGGGACACCAGACTAAGAAGGAGGTTAGCTTCCTGATATTTATGGTCATCAGAATTAGGGAATTGATGAATGAGCTTTAGAGAGCTCTGTAAAAACTCAGTTGTATGTGGAAACTTCCCTGGCGGTACAGTGGTTAGGACTCCACGCTCCCAATGTAGGGGGTGTGGGTTCAATCCCTGGTCATGGAACTAGGATCCCGCATGCCGTGGGGTTCAGCCAAAAAATAGAAAACAAAAAAACTCAGTTGTTTGTGAATTTTTGTAGAAGTATACATTTGGAAAAGGGGAGAAGGAACTTTTATGGCATGGTAAATGGATATAAAGAAGTCCATGCTCCCTAAACTTGACAGCCCCTTACGATTATTCATTCAACTGATGGTCACTGAGACTTCGATATATGCTGGACATACGTCCGGTGCTGGAGATATTGAGCAGGACACTGGTTGTCCTTGCCTTTATAAAGGGTCCAGGCTAATAGAGGAGATAAACATCAAATTAAAAATTATACACATATACATATTTTAAAATTAGTTTTAATGTTTCAACAGAATGGTGTAGGAGAATCTTATGTAGTCAGGGAAGGATTCCCTGAAGGTCAGTTAAGGTACCTAAAGGGCGAATGGGATATTGTCAAAGAAAGTGGAATAAGGTTCCAGGCACCACTTGTAAAGGACCAAATCTGGAAGCAGTCCGCCTTGTCAAGGGACAGAGGCAGCCAGCAAGTTTGGAGTTTAACGAGAAGACAACCGCAGGAAGCTAGAGAGGAAAATGGGGGTCAGGTCATATGGAGCCTTATAGGCCATTTAAGGATCTGATCTCCCTCCCAGAGCAGCTGCAAAGTGCTGAAAGGTTTTAAGTGGACACTGAGGCTGTTTGACTTTGCACCAGTTTAAGAACAGAGGCCCTTTGCTCCCTGACCCAGATGAGGATTTAGGGCAGTACCATCACATTTAAATATTAAAGAGATACCAATCCTGTGCTTCTGAGATCTGTTCTTAGCGTCTGTGTTAATCAGGGATTAATTCAGGGCCTCCTGAGTAATTGCCATGTTTGATATATTTTCTGTCATGAAGTCAGAATGATGAGCAGTTCCCAAGGGTCCAGACTTGTTAGAAATGCTGGGCTCTGGCAGGGCTGCTAAAGTTACACCGTGATACAGAACAGCCTCCTGTGTCTCATCATTCTAAACCCTACACTTTTGGTAAACGTATAGCCTTGAGGAAAGCAGGGCCATTTGTAGACATGGTTCCTGTATGTCAATCAGGTCAAGTTAATCATTTATGTGTATTAATTCACTTAATCTCAACAAAAGATCATTTTGTGGTTCTCCAACAACCCTGCGAGCTAAATAAGGCAGATTAATGATTCCCCCTCACCCATTTTTTCACGAGGAGGCTGAGCCTCAAAGGGAATTTGTGTGCAAGTGGGTGTGGTGGTTATGAGCTGGGCTCTGAGGCCAGAGCTACATTCAGAACCAGAATCATCCACTTCGTAGCTGGGAGTCCTTGGGCAAGTTCTGGTCTCCTTCCAATTTACTAGGTGAAACAGGGTATCCCCTTGCTTCTAAGGTTATTAATATATCTTTTTATGTGAACTTCCTGTGTATACAGTTCACCTTTTTTGGTTGGGTGGCTGAACTTCTGTACCTGTTTTAAACAAGGAAACTAATAGATTACTAAAATTCCTCATTAATCTTTAGACTCTGTGACTAAAAAAATACTGTGGTTAGCAGATTAAAAGTCTCAAGGAAAACAGGAGTTTAGAGAAAAAGAATAAACTATTTTAAATATACATAAATATCAAATTGTCCAAATGTTTAAAGTTTGAGAAGACTGGTAAGAGGATGGAAAAGCAGGTGCTTACATATACCACTGACATGAATAAAATCAGTGTGATCTTTTTGGAGGGTGATTTGTCAGTATCAAAACTGAAAATGTATATACCCTTTGACCTGATGTCAATGCTAGGAATCTACCCCACTAAATTACTCGCAAAAGAGTTTTATACACATAGAAAAATGTTTGCTGAAGCACTCTTTATAATAGCAAATAACCAGAAATAATCTAACCACAGCAGGGGACTAGTTAATTATGGAACATCTATAAAATAGATTATTTGTTCAAAATAACATGAACTGTGGTGACCTGTAATCTGAATATATATGACATGAAGGTACATTAGTTGGGGGGAAACAGTGCAGAACAACGTATACCAGTATGCATAGCAAGACTATAATTTTTAAAGGATAAATGTGCAGACATATGCTGATACGAATCTTTATATTTGCTTCTGAAAGAAAACACAAAAAGCCAGCAACTGCAATGGAGGAGGCTGGAGGGTGGAAGGCATTTTCTTCCTGTACCGTTTACCTTGTCTTAACCATGTGCATGTCTTAATTCTCACATTTATTTTTAAGGTCGACAGGGTAGTTGTTCTCTTTATAACTTTTGTTTTACAAAATATTATTTTAAAGTTGAATTTTAAAACCCCAAAGTTAAAAAAAATTATTCTACCTTACTCGCCCCCAGAGATTATACGAGGCAACGTTTCCAACAGTTTTTTCAGAGAAGAAAGTAACTGCAGCAAAAGGTAGGGAAAGGCCCAGCCTTGCTTACACCTGCCAGGCCTGACCAGGATGCCTCTCCATCACAGACCAGGTCAGTGAAACAGACCTTCAAATGCCTTTCCCTTCTTTTGGTACATCAAATGGTATCAAAGTAATCTCCCCCTGGCTCCCCTTCCCCTCCCTTTTTTGGTACTGATTCTATATGGATCACAATCAGAACAATGAGAGGTGTGGGCTATTTCTTAGTCATTGTTATGGTTTCTGTACAGAACTACCAAGGGGGAAGGTTTCCAACCAGCTTCACTCTCAGGTGGAAAAGATCACTTACAAAAAGCAAAGGTGATTTTCAGGCAAGAAGTCTTAGCCTAAAGTTTTGTGATTTTTTTTTTTAATCTCCAGTTTTAATGGTTGCTCCTGCTGTAGTTTAATGGCACATGTACAAGGACGAGCCCTCTGTATGGTTCCTGAATCACGTCCCAATTGTCAATGCTGATCAGGGAAAGGGGCTACTCGCCCTTAGAGGTTGTCTCTTGACGTCCCACATTTATGAAATCCCACACCCAAAAGGGCAAAATATCTGGAGGCCGGATTCAGCTACGCAATGTTTTTATTTTTATTCAACTATAAGCAAATAGCAGAATTAACACAACATTCAGCAACTCCAGACCGGCTTTTCTTACAGCGAAGAGTGATCAGTTTAACAGGCACAGACTTTCGGATTTCTGATGACCTCTCACTCAGCCCTGCAGCTCATCTAGATGGCCAAGCTTTAACAGCAACTCTCTCTATTGCTTTTTTCAGTATTGCTCTTTAAAGGAGACAGAGCAGGACACTGACACCCAATAACCAGCCTGAGGTGTATCACATGGGGGGCTAGCGGACGTGCCGGCCCCTGGTTGTCTTCGTGAGAGACAGGGCTGTGAAAACACATGCCAGAAGATGCCGTCACAGACAATCCTGGGCTCGGGCTCACAAAGGCAGAGGCAATCAACCTTTTCTTTTTTTCAGCCTCCCTTAAAGATTCTTTGATGCTCTAATACTGCAAACCTGGTCTTTTTACCAGAATTTTTTTCTTCTTCTAAGTCTGGGGTTGTTATTCTTATATTAACATTTTGATGACCCCATCCTAGTACCAAAATATCCCCCACCAAAACGGAGTTCAAACTTGATCAAAACGTAAACCCCCTAGAATTACAGAGGACAGGCAGAAGGAAAAGTCACCCTAAACCTAAATCTGACCGCTCAGGGCCCAGGCAGGGGGAAGGGGAGAAATCTACATGCATCACTAAACTGAAACACTGCTTGGGAACTCTGGGACCGTGTCCATCTCCTGGCTTTCCTCTACTTCCCAGACAGTTGCTCGTACAGTTTGGGCACATAGTCATCCCATTCGGCCTGGTAACATGTGCCGGCCACCGGAGCCCCGAGCTCGTACTTTTTGCGGAAATTCGCCACCTTGAATTTGCCACGGTGGTCTCCAGATCGGTTGCTGAGAATGGGCTCATCACACTTCAGTGGCCTGTCCTGCTCGTAAACCAGCCAGATGTAGCGGTGAAGGCCTGGAGGGAGAGGCGGGAGGGAAGATGTACACACAGCTAGGCATGTGAGAGGGAAACATCACCCATTTTCGGGGAATGCACCAACTTGGAGGGACCCAGACCACCCCATTTATGAGAGGGACCTAAGTTCACTGCAGCTTTATTCACAATAGCCCAGAGAAGAAAGCACCCCAAATGTCCATTGATGAATGAATGGATAAACAAAATATAGTATATACGTATGATGGAATATTATTCAGCCTTGAAAGAAGAAGGAAATCCTGCCCCATGCTACCACGTGGATGAGTCCTGGTATGGATCTGCGTATGGCGTAGAACTTATATGGAGCTACTGAAACTTTCCTACACTGCTGATTAGAGTGTAGAAATTTTCAACCATTTTGGATTTCTATGACCCAACAATTCTACTCCTAAGTATTTACCCAAGGGAAATGGAAACATACCCATAAAAGGACAAGAGTATAAACAGCAGCTTCATTCATAATATCCAAACACTGGAAACACAACCCAAATGTCCAGGGAATGGCTACACAAACTGTGGTATATTCGCACAATGGAATACCACTTGGCAATGAAAAGGAAAAAGCTACTACCTTGAGTCCAAGAGACCAGTCACCGAAAACAAATGCATACTGCATGACACCATTTATAAGAATACAACAACAGCAAGAGTAATCCATAGAGAGGAGTCAGAAAATAATTAGCTCTGGGGTAATTTAACTTAAAAGATGCCTTAAGAACTTTCTGGGGTGACAAAACTATCCTACATCCTGTTTTCCATGGTGCTTACACGGATGTGTGCATTGGTCAATGTTCACTGACTAAACCCTTCTGATCTGTGTGTTTTATTATACGTAAGTTATACCTGACTAAACAAATACGAAAAAGAAAAAAGTGAGTTACTGAAGCTCTTTTTGTTAATGAGAACACAGCTCCTGCTTGAGAGAACTGCTTTATTCTCATGGGTGTATTTTCCATAATTAAACTGCCTAATGCAGTTTTATAACTGCCCCAGAAAAGAGATACCTGGGAAAGCTGTCCCTCTCGCATCCTCTTATGAATGCATGAGAGGGCCTGGAGCCATCTGAAGTTTCTGGGCCTAAAGATAAAACACAAGGTCCCTTGTCGGGGGCCTTATACCTCTTCAGAGTAACTCATGGCTGGACAACGTGTACAAGAGCAAGTGTTCTGCCGTGCTCCACTTCCCTTGCTTCAGGAAATGGAAACACCTGCAATGCATGACAGGCAATAACAGTGCATCTCCCACTGTTAGCCTAGGCAGCACTTACCCAACTTGGAGAGGTTCAATACAGTACTCTTTCTCTCTCTCTTTACATATATAATACATAACCTAAGGCAATACATTATGTGTGTGTATCTTCAATACAGTTCTTAGTAACCAAATCTTTTCAAGATACCACACTAGATTTTCGATAGAAAGACGAAATGACAAAAAAGCCAATTTTTTATAATTAATTTGGAAACTGTGACCATTTCTGAGACCTTTCATGGGAACTAGAAACTCAACCCACAGGGCAAAGGCTGAATATGGAATTTAGCTGATTTAACTGTTTAATCCACGTGTAGCTCCCCTGGGAAGTTGTTCTCAGCATTCTGCAACATTGCTTCCTTGGTATCTCTTCACCAACTTCCCTGCTTGCTAAAGGCCTGACAGCTGAGAGGCAGCGCTAAAAGAACATCCATCTAACTGGTACCCAAGGCTCTAGCCACCTGACACTACAGCAGGTCTGAGCGTCCCTGACAGGCAGTTGCCTTAGAGGGGAACCGAGTTGCCTAAAGTCTCCACTAGGGTAAGGGCTCTCATAAATAAAAATAAAACTCTAAGAACCAGACTAAAATTTTGTAGCACTTTAGGCCAATCCTGATGTCCCCGCCCATCTCCCTCCAAAAGCAGCCTTTACTGACCTGTGCCCTTGGGAGGCCCAGAGCCCACATAATCAGAGAGGACCGTGCCACTGCTGATGTCGTTGCCCTTCATGTTGACCACCAGGAAATGGTGCCATTCCCTACATGGAGGAACAGAGGACCATCAGCACCGCAGGAAGTTATTATGCACACATGGGCGCAGCCAGCAAATGTGCAGCACACACGTGCTCCACACCAGGATGCAGTGACAGACAAGACAGATGGCCCCACCTTCTCGGCCAGAGCAAACCTTACATGCCAGCAGAGAGGACCCAGCCACTCCCTCCCTCCTTCCGACTCTCTAGGGCAGGGGTCAGCACACTTCTGTGAAGGGCCAGACAGTGAATGTTTTAGGCTTTGTGCAACACACTGTCTCCATCACAGCTACTCAGCTCTGCAGCTGTAGCCTGAAAGCAGCCACAGACAGGACATAAATAAATTATCGTGGCTGGGCTCCAACACAACTGTTTAGGGACACCAAAATGTGAATTCATGTAATCTCCACATGTCACAAAGTATTATTGTTCTTCAAGTTTTTCCCCCCATTCATTTAAAAATGTTAAAGTCATTCTCAGCTCGTGGGGCTGTACAAAAAAAGGTCTCGGGCAGATCTAGCTCTCGGCTATAGATTCTAGACTTTTGTTCTAGGGAGTGAAAGGGAGGAAAATGCACACTCAGGCTTAGGCATGGACGTGAACACCCCAAATCGGGTCTATTTCTGCCACCACAGCATGTCCAGTAAGGGACTTACACAGTGCAAGAAGCACTGGGTCACATGTGGATGACTCGCTGTTTCCCATCTTTCCCCAACTTGCCTGTATTTGGGGTCCTTCCTGCTGGGAGCATCCGGGTCTGTCAAGACCAAGGTATACAGTTTACCTGGATCAAGGCCATCCCACGCAATGCTGGTGGGCCGGTTCTTAACCTGTAGGAAGGAACAGATTTGGAGTTTAAGTCAGAAATGCTGAAGAAACCAATACTTTCTTTGACCTCAGATTCCTTAAAGGTCAAGCACAGTAAATTATTAATTAAAGCTCAAGTGTATCGACTCTATTAAGAGCGAGGATGTGACATTTAATATACATTATTTATTTTAGTCCCAACAACAATATGGGGCTAGTAGACGTAGAAAGACAATGGGTCAGGATTTCAACGCTCGTGCTGACTGCAACCTTACATTACCTGGAATGACAGGGTCTCTAGATTGGTGACCACGTTACCTGGGGCCTGCTAAAGTGAAATCTGAATTAACCAGATATTTAAAAGAGCAGAGAAAATGAGAAAACCAAGGTGGGCAGACGTGGACAGTGAGTCTGGAAAGAGAGGCTGCGAGATGGGCACTTTAAACACCCAAAACAATAAACTCTGTAAACGTCTAAACCAATAAACCATCTGGGCACTGTTTATTCGCACTGTTGCTCCGGAGGTTCGGAACCAAAAACTCGCCACGGCGTCGGGCACCTAGTTTCCCCAGTTGCAGCAGCCAGGACCTGGTTAGGCCTCAGCCGTGGGCGCTCAGAAGCCAAACAGTAAAACAAGGCCGTTTACCCTCGAGCCTTCCAGCTGCAGAAAGCATTTACCTTTGGGGCGGCTTCACGCTACTGGGAAGAATCTCTGGGCACTGCTGCTCACCCCTGCTCACTGCTTACGTAATGCGTCATATGCCCTCGGGTGGGGCTTTTACTTCCCAAATTGAGGCCTAAATTGCTGAGCACCGAGGGGAGGCTCTGGGGACGTGTGGGCGGCCACTCCCCACTCCCTCCAGGGAACGGCGCCCTCCCCTCCCCTGCGCAGCGATCTGTGCCGTTTCGAGGCCTATGCCACTGCCTGCGCCTCGAAGTCCCGGGAAAACTGATCAATTTCTTCCGAAGCCGAGCCCCGCCTGCCACGTGCCGGGTTCCCGGGGCTGGGTGGGGGGAGGGGGCGGTCAGAAGGCCTGCGGCTTGGGCACCGCGACCCCCTTCCCTCGGTTGATGCGGCGCACGGAGGCCAGAACGTCCCTCCCCACCTCCACTGGGTCCCCGCCCCTCCGACCTGAGAGACTCTGAGCCTCCAGTAGCTGCACCCCCGCCGCCCTTGGGTACCTGGGTGGGTGTCAGCACTTTGCCCAGCTCGTCAACCTCCGCACCGCCGTATTTGACCTGCAGCGGATGCTGCGGCCTCTCGTCCACTTCCTGCAGGCTCAAAGGCCCGGACCACTTGCTGAGGTCCACCGGCATCGCGAAACCGAGAGGGTCGGACAGCAAGGAAAGCTGCGAGAGGACTCACGCAGGTTAACTGCCCAGCCTCCCAGCAGCCTACAAGCTGTACCGAGGCAACGCAGGCACTACGGCCAGGGAGCGCATGCGCCAGAGCTACCGCCCCGCCCTGCCCCGTTTCTCCAGTCACCGGCGAGGACGGGCCCCACTCTGCTCTCTGATTGGCCGAACCCAGTAGCGTGGGTCCCGTAGCGCTCCCGGGTCAATGCAGCAGGTTTGGTCTTCCTTTTTGCGGAGGGGGAATGTGCTGCCCGCCGCTGGCGGAGTTCACAAGAACTGTGGCTGGGCTTGCAAGACTGTTGTTTCAAGAACTGCAATTGAGCTACCTTTAATTTTTTTTAACCTTTTTGCATGATTCTTTGCTCTACTTTCTAAATGCAGAAATGGTATGGTCTTGCTTTTCTCTTGCACTTCTTAAGACAACCTCATTGCCCCGCCTCCTGGTATTTTCGCGCATGCTCACCGGTTTCCGTAACGGCCAGGAGAGGGCTTGGGGGAATTTTTGAGCGTTGTTCTCAACGGGTAAATATATTTGCACATATATTTGATCTCCCTATCCCCACTTGCTCTAGACAAGGTTCTTGGGAAATTTGTTTTTTGAGAATTTTTTTTTTTAACTTGCAAAACAAGGAATGTTGCTGACCATCCAGTTTTAAAAGGATGAAGTCAGCCACTGCAGTCCCTGACCTACAACACACCCTGAAAGGCATTCAGGACAAGAACAGGATGATGCACTGTGTGCCTTGAGAAAAAAAAAGGCAAAATCCTTAGATCTTAGATATATTCTAGGAGAATTTTTAAATGAATCCAGATTCTTGCATCTTTCCATACTTAAAAAGCACTAAAATCATGAACTGAGATATCTGCTCCTAATAACTAGCATCAATCTTCTACCAACATGTATGCTTGATTGCATGTACCCCTTAGCCAAAATCATATCTATACTGGCCTCTCCCTCTTCCTCTTCGAAGCAGTTCCTCGGAGCTATTTGAGAGGCTGTCTCCCAGGCTGTAGTCCTCAGTAAGACACAGAATAAAACTCAACTTCCAACTCTTGTGCTTTTTTTTTTTTTCAGTCGACAAACCATAGTTACTATTCCTACTTTGTTGACAAGTGGCTCTGCCTCAAAACTGCTCTCATTGTAGCCACCAAATGCTTTCTTTTTCTAAATATGATGGGCACTATTTAATACTCCTTATCTAATTTGACCTTAGGAGAGCTTTTGACATTGATAGCTACCCCCCAGGGAATAAAAAGTTGTCTGTTGTTTTTATTTCCTATTAGGAAATAATACAATTCATTGTAGAAAATTCATATTAAAAAATCCAAAGAAGTAAATACGAATAGCTTCTATTCCACTACTTGAACATAAACATTGGCAACAATTTGGGGTATATCTTTCCAATTTTAAAACTATGACTATAGGGGACTTCCCTGGTGGTGCAGTGGTTAAGAATCCGCCTGCCAGTGCAGGGGACACAGGTTCAGTCCCTGGTCCGGGAAGATCCTACATGCTGCGGAGTAACTAAGCCCATGCGCCACAACTACTGAGCCTGCACTCTAGAGCCTGTGAGCCACAACTACTGAGCCCACATGCCACAACTACTGAGCCCACGTGCCACAACTACTGAAGCCTGTGAGCCTAGAGCCTGTGCTCCACAACAAGAGAAGCCACTGCAATAAGAAGCCTGCACACCACAACGAAGAGTAGCCCCCACTCGCCACAACTAGAGAAAGCCCGTGCACAGCAATGAAGACCCAACACAGCCAAAAATAAATAAATAAGTAAAATAAATTTAAAAAAATTATGATTATAAATATTTTGTTCTGTTTATTCACCCAAAAAATTGCATTTACTCCACCATTGTAGAATATCCATATGAAAATGGATCTTCATTATTTTAATGGCCTAGTCTACTCTAGATGCACCACAATTTGTTCAACAAACGTCCTGATTTTGGACATTTATGCTATTTTGTTATTTTTTCATTTTACAGATATCACTGAAATGAATATGTGTGTGTGTGTGTGTGTGTACACTTGATGGATAGTTTCAAGAAAATTTTATTAGGGATTAGGTAGGTCAAAGAATATGTACTTTAAAGGGATGAATCATAGCTAGTTAACTGTCTACTTAAGTCCAGACCAGAAGCAATGCCTTCAACATGAAACACTAATATGATTGTTGGTTCTTTCCATCAATTGTTCTATAAATGCATTTTGAGAAACTTGTAACCAAAAGAGAAATAGTCCCTGCCCTCGTGGAGTATATAGTCTAGCAGTGGAGAGAGGCATTCATCAAATGACATTCAACAAATAAAAAATTACAAAATGTGATCTTTCTCAGATACAAATCAGGTAGGTCCACACCTCACCCTGCCTTCCCTAAAACCCTCTGTACCCCTCCCCCAATTGCCTCAGGATGAAGGCCAGACTCTTAAAAGTGTCCTGTAGACTTCTTCTACTTCCCTGTGTCTACCTCCTTGCATTCTTCTCTCCAAACACTGAATTTGTTTCATTTCCAACTTGTCTTTCTACCTCTGGGCCTTTGCACATGCTGTTCCCTCTTCTTGGAACACTTTTCCCTCATTCCCCTTCTCCCCACCCCTCACTGTATTCTTGTCCCAGTTCACCTTTACTCATCTTAAACATCACTTCCACCTTCTCCCACTCATCAAGACTGGGAAATGCCCTCATCTCTGCATCCACATTCAATTTGTCTTTTCTCTTTCTTAACATTCAGAGCATTTGGGATTATGAGTTTATCATCTGAAACACACCACTGCCCACTGGAATATACACTCCATGAGGGTTATCTCTCTTAGTCACTGGTCTTATCCCCAGCACTTAAAATAGTGCCTGACACACTTAGTACATGATATTATCATTATCATTATTATTATACGAAAATAAGTGAATTTTTTAAAAAGACCATCTGGTTGGTTTCAGGTTCAGATCACTAAAGCTTTGCTTTCTAATAAAATATCACATTCGGAAAAGATAGACCGTTGCACCTGCAAATCCAGTATCAACAGCACCTCCTTAATTAGCGGCAGCTGGAAAAATCAGAGCACCTTTCCCCTCACTGTTTAAACAGCTCTCATCAAATGCTCATGAGATGATAGATGCCATCTCACAGCCATGTGTTAAAAAAGAAAACAACTCTTTGGTCTGATGAGATGGTTGCACCTTCATAGAAAAGTCTCAGAAGAAGACTTTTTAAAATTTGCTTTGGAGGAATTCCCTGCTGGTCCAGTGGTTAGGACTCCGCACTTTGACTGCCAAGGGCCCAAGTTCAATCCCTGTTTGGGGAACTAAGATCCCACAAGCCACGAGTAAATAAATAAATAGTTTTGCTTTGAGGACTTCCCTGGTGGCACGGTGGTTAAGAATCCGCCTGCCAGTGCAGAGAACATGGGTTCGATCCCTGGTCCGGGAAGATACCACATGCCGCGGAGCAACTAAGCCCGCGTGCTGCAACTACTGAAGCCCGGGCACCTAGAGCCCCTGCTCCGCAATGAGAAGCCTGCGTACTGCAACGAAGAGTAGCCCCCACTCGCTGCAACTAGAGAAAGCCTGTGCGCAGCAACGAAGACCCCACACAGCCAAAAATAAATAAATAAAATTAAAAACATTAAAAAAGAAATTTGCTTTGAGCTAGCTCTGGGACTAAACACAGATGCTCACTGGCTATTTAAGAGGTGGGAATGACTTTATGGAGTGCCTGCTAGCTGCAAAGTGCTTAACTGTGCTTATGGATAAGGTTCTGGAGGCTCATGGAGTGACGGGGAGAGACCCCCTGGATCTTGCCATGCCTTCCTCTGTCTCTATTAGCCTGAGCTGCTCTCTCCACTGAGGAGAGGGAACTGGAACCACTTCCATTAAAACTATGGTTGGAACCAGCCAAACCGTATTTACTGGGCGCCTACTGTGTTCAGGTCAGCCTGCTCCCATAAGGACTGCTCGCATTACCAAATGCATGCCCCCTATAGGTCCACGCATTCCAAGGACAACTGTAACATTTACCAAGCACTCACTGTATGTATGCCCCAATGACAACAATTAACATTTACTAAGCACCTACTGTGTGCAGGTCAGAGTGCTCCAGTGAAGACAACTTCCATTTCCTGACCATTATCACTCCCACGCCAGGCCCTGACTGAAGGCCTTGATGCTCAGCGTTTCATTTCATCCTCACACCAACCCAATGTGGGAGGGACTGCTATTAACCCATTTCATAGTTAAATAAACTGAGGCTTGGAGAGGTAGAGTGACAAAGCAGATGAAAGCCCACCTTCCCCCCTAGGCCGGACACAAAGTCCTTAAGCATGCTCTAGCTGGGAGTGCTGGGAATAGGTGAGGCAATCATGGTCTTTGACTCCAGAAAGCTTTCCCCTGGTGAAGGTTTATGCAGGAAATCACCATGAAAACCCCTCATGGCAGCCGTGAAAATGCAGCCCACACATCTCTAACTGCAGGGAGAGAAGTTGGTCAGGGCCCCAGGTGCTGTTATCTGCTTTGAGGCCAAGACCACGCTTTGGCAGGCTGCCCCCAGCCCATGACCGAGCTTGGCAGGGTTATTAACACAGAGCTGGGAGGCTCAGGGCTCCTACGTGGTCAGGACTGGCTTGCCTGTTTCTTTGCAACTACACCTCAGGCTAGGTTGCTTCCTTCCCTGGCTTCCACACTCAGGCTCAGATTCTCTCCCCATTTTCTCTCACAGCCATCTCTCCTAGTAAATACCTTGCACATGGAATCGCATCTTGTCATCAGCTTCTCAGATGACCAAGAGTGATGCTCCCAAGTTTAAGAGACAGTATGAGGACCACCTGAAGTGGAAGCAAGCTTGGAGTGTGTGGGTGCTGTGCTTGGACCAGTGGACAGACTGGTTTTGCTAGAATGGGAGATTTAGGTAGGGGCAGATGGATGACATAGCAAAAAGGCTGAATAAGCATAAGGGACAAGGAAGGGAATGTCCTTTTTTTTTTTTTAACCTATAAAAAGTTTTAAAATGTCTTCAATATACAAGTAATCAGACACATAGCATAATCTAAGGGCACAGGAATGGAAGTCAGAATACATTCACTTCCTAATCCATCACCTGGTACCTTACGAAACCTTGGGCAAGGAAGGCAGGCAAAAGAATGGCCTCTCAAAGATGTCCACATCCTAATTCCCAGAGTCTGTGAATATATTCTGTTACGTGACTAACGGGAATTATGATACCAGATGGAATTAAGGTTGTTAATCAGCCAACCTGAATACTGGGAGATTACCCTCAATTATCTGGGTGGGCCCAGTGTAATCACAAAGGTCCTTAAATGGAGAAGAAGGCAGGATTGTCAGAACAAGAAGGATGCCATGTGGGAAAGACTTACCCAACCATGGCTGGGTCTGCAGGTGGAGGAAGGGGCCAGGAGCCAAGGAGTGCAGGCAACCTCCAGAAGCTGGAAAAGGCCAGGAACCAGATTCTCCCCTAGAGGTTCCTGAATGAATGTGGCCCTGCTGACACCTTGATTTTAGCCCAGTGAGACCCACTTCAGACTTCTGACCTCCAGAACCGTAAGATAACAAATTCGTGTTGTTGTAAGCCACTACATTTCTGGTAATTTTTTACAACAACAATAAGAAAGTTATACAGAATATGACTTATGTTTGCTAAGCCTCAGTTTCCCCCTCTCTAAACTGGGTTTATCAATACCCCTGAAATGATCGTGGTGAGGATTAAATGAAACACAGGTGATGTGCTTCATACACAGCCTGGCACCTCCTAATGGGAAGCTATTACTATTTTTACATGTTCATTATATAAAACTTTATTCATAAATGCAAACACGCAAACATAAAATTAATTAATTGATTAGCAATCCAACCACCTAAAAGCAATGAACATACTGCAGTATTTCCTTTCAGACTAACTTCTATGTATATAAATGTGAATATGCATATATGATAGTTCGGATTCAGTATGAACTGGGTCAAATTATACATACATGCTGTTGTATAATTTGCCTTTCTTCACTTATGTCTATAAATAAATTACTACAGCAACATTCTTAATGGTTGTACAGGATTCTATTGTATGGATTGTTGCTTGTTTGCAAACGAAATCCTCCATATGGGAACATTTCAGATGACCTCACTATTATGCTCTAGAAACACCTCTGCAATATATATTCTTGTACCTGTACCTTCATGCACTTGTTTGCTTGTTGTTTGTTTTCTCCTGAGAATAAAATCATAGAAGTGGGCCAAACATCATTTACATTTTAAGTTTGGGATACCATATTCCAAATCGGGCAGAGTCTCTGTGACTGACCGATTTTTAAGGCAAAAGGACACCTAGTGATCAACAGGTTTACTCTCTCATGGTTTTCGTTTTGTTTCGGCCAATGGAGGTGGGGCGGCGGTGTTTATACTCTCATTTGTTTTTCAATGTTCCTTTCTATCTCCACAGTTTTATATTCATGATTTCAACAATATATGTAGACTATCTGATCCACATAAGAACACAGATCTCACTTAGTAGTCTATGTTGAACATTTTCTGATGTTATACGTTTCAAAAAATGGTTTTTTTGAAACAACTGCCAGTTACGACGACGTCGTGAATTATTTGATCGTGCATTTGTTGTTAGATGTTGAGACTGATTCTCATTTACCCCTTCACTGGACAGTTGAGGAAACCGAAGTTCAGAAAGGCTCAGGGACTTACCAAAGGCTGACATCCAGCTGAAAGGAGAATCTGTCTGGTCTGTGGGGAGATGTCTCGGCAGAGTCGGGCAGGGCTGGGCACCCAGGAGAGCTTCTGCCAGCCAGAGCGGAGGAGCCAGGCACACCTGCAAATGCCTCCAGAAAGCCTTGTTTTTACCCAGAAACCAAGAAGTGCCAAAAAAATCCAGGTAAAGACTCAGCCCTGGGGGCCTTTCGGGGCTCCTGGCATTTAGTAGATGCTCACTATTCACTGCTTACTCAGAGCGCTGTCGATGTCTTAAAGGAGGTGGGAAAAGCAATTTTTAAAAAGAAAGAAAAGCAATGTTGTATTCATTGACACACATCTACTGTGCACACTTGCCTTTCTGGACTGTAAATTGTCTGTGTGTGTTTGTCTCGGTGAGGAGCTTTTGTAGGGCTGCTGTGGATAGACTCAAATGAATGAGCCTGTAAAACCACAGGCTGTTCTGTTTGTTGAGTGAGGGCAGGAAATTCATTGATGTGGTTATTCAGTGGAATGGCTTCATTCCAGTTTTACTCTTGTGCTTCTGCTAGAGAAAGTGTTTCATGAGGGAGGCCTGGACAAAGATAAATCTCCCACGTGTGGCCACAGCTTAAGTTCAGAAACTGTTGTCAAGACCATGCCAGTCACCTGGAAGTGTGACTCCAGGGGCCCAGGCTCTGGCTCTTGGCCAAGCAGATGAACTGAGACATTTTTCTGGAAATTGATCTCCAACTGGTTTCCAGGATTCCGCTTGTTAGATTTTTTTTTTTTTATATTGAGGTTTTTGCTTTTACTCTACGAGAATTTCAAAGCATTTAAAAACACCCTTTAAATTCCCACTGGTATCTTCTGCATAAAATATTTTTAGGAAAGAGTTAGGCAGAAAATTAATTTTAAAAACAAGCAAATTCTAGTTCTTCAAAAAATTAAAAATAGAATTACCTCATGACTTAGCAATCTCACTTTTGGAGTGTAGATCCAAAGGAATTGAAAGCAGAGTCTCAAAGGGATATTTGCAAGTCATGTCTACAGCAGCATTATTCACAATAGCCAAGAGGTGGAAGCAACCCAGTGTCCGCTGACAGATGAATGAATAGACAAAATGTGGTGTATACATACAATGGAATATTATTTAGCTTTATAAAGGAAATGCTGACGCAAGCTACAACATGAATGTATCTTGAGGACATTACACTAAGTGGAATAAACCAGAAACAAAAGGACACATACTGTATGATTCCACTTATATGAGATATCTAAAGTGGTCACATTCACAGACACAGAAAATAGTGTTGCCAGGAACTGGGTGGGAAGGAGGGAATGGGGAGTTGTTGTTTAATGAGTATAGAGTTTCAGTTTTGCAAGATGAAAAAGTTCTGGAGATTGGTTGCACAACAGCCTAGTATAAACACACAATAGAATATTATTCAGCCCCAAAAAGGAATGAAGTGCTGATACACGCTATAATGTAGATGCACCTTGAAAACATTGGGATAAGTGAAAGAAGCGAGACACAAAACGGCAAGTATTTTGTGACTCCACTTATATGAAATATCCAGGATAGGTAAATCCATAGACACAGAAGGCAGACTGGTGGTCACCATGGCTGGGAGGAGTAGGGAAGGGGAGCTTCTGCTTACTGGGCATGGTTTTTTTGTTTGTTTTTTTTTTTTGGCTGCGTTGGATCTTTGTTGCTGTGCGCGGGCTTTCTCTAATTGCAGCGAGTGGGGGCTACTCTTCATTGTGGTGTGCGGGCTTCTCATTGCAGTGGCTTCTCTTGTTGCAGAGCAAGGGCTCCAGGTGCACGGGCTTCAGTAGTTGTGGCTCGCAGGCTCTAGAGCATAGGCTCAGTTGTTGTGGCGCACAGGCTTACTTGCTCCGTGGCATGTGGGATCTTCCTGGGCCAGGGTTTGAACCCATGTCCCCTGCACTGGCAGGCGGATTCTTAACCACTGTGCCACCAGGGAAGTCCCTGGGCATGGGTCTTATTTTGAGGTGATGAAAATGTTCAGGAACTAGATAGAGGTGGTGGTAGTACAACATTGTGATGTATCAAACGCCACTGCATCATTCACTTTATTTATTTATTTATTTTTGGCTGCATTGGGTCTTCATTGCTGTGCGTGGGCTTTCTCTAGTTGCAGCCAGTGGTGGCTATTCTTTGTAGCGGTGCATGGGCTTCTCATTGCGGTGGCTTCTCTTGTTGCGGAGCACAGGCTCTAGGCGCACAGGCTTCAGTAGTTGTGGCACATGGACTCAGTAGTTGTGGCTTGTGGGCTCTACAGCACAGGCTCAGTAGTTGTGGCACACGGGCTTAGCTGCTCCGTGGCATGTGGGATCTTCCTGAACCAGGGCTCAAATCCGTGTCCCCTGCACTGGCAGGCAGATTCTTAACCACTGCGCCACCAGGAAAGACCCTGCATCATTCACTTTAAAATGGTTTATTTTATGTTACATGAATCACACTTCACTTAAAAAATAAGCAAATTATAGAAGTCACCTGCAAATATTTGTAGGCTCAGAGGTTGCTTGCAGTATTACTCTGCAAATAGCACATGCTTTCAGAGACTGGGAAACAGAAATGGACAGATTAACTGGTATAAACACTGGTGTTGGTTTGCCAGCATCCATCTCTCTTCCGATTAATAGCACCCCACTCTTCCTTTGGGGAACCACCCCTCTGTCACTCTCAGTTCATGTGGTTTAGGAAGGGCTGCAGGGATAGTCATGTGACCTAAGGCTGGCCAATCAAAGCATTGCATCCGTCTGGTCTAGCCATTGGTTCAGGGATGCACAGGTGAACGAAGCCAAGCCAATGAGACTCAGTTCCAGGACCTTGGGTGGAACCACTGGGAAGAGGGAATCTTTCTTCCAGCAGTGCTGCTGAGGAGAGAGAATGTCAGCCTGGAGCTGTTGGTGGTAATCTGACCACTGGGACCAAAGAGGCTGCCTGGGAAAGGAGCCAACACAGAGCAAAGTAGCTCTGAGACAGAGAGAGTCATTGTGACATGGTGACATTGACACTGTTTGACACCTGGATGGAGCCAAGCATGAAGCAAGATCTACCCCTTGGACTTTTCAGATACGTGAGCCAGCTAATTCCATTTCGGACCTGTGCCAATTTAAGTTGGCTGTTCTTCACTTGCAATAAAATGAATCCTGGATCAATGCAGATGATCTGCTCATTAAAAAGGAGCTAGAGGGCTTCCCTGGTGGCGCAGTGGTTGAGAGTCCGCCTGCTGATGCAGGGGACACGGGTTCGTGCCCCGGTCCAGGAAGATCCCACATGCCGCGGAGCAGCTGGGCCCGTGAGCCATGGCCGCTGAGCCTGCGCATCCGGAGCCTGTGCTCCGTAACGGGAGAGGCCACAGCAGTGAGAGGCCCGCGTACCGCAAAAAAAATAAAATAAAAAGGAGCTACAAATAGAAACTAGGTCTCCCAAATCATGCTACAAGTCAGTGAAGCCTCATTCATTCAGACCTTAAGCTATCAAATTAATGATTATTCAAACTGGAATCTTTACCGTCTTCATGAAAAATGGCTTGTGTGTGCCTTTTTCTTTTTTTTTTTTTTTCTTGCGGTACGCGGGCCTCACCGCGGGCCTCTCACTGTTGTGGCTTCTCCCGTTGCGGAGCACAGGCTCTGGACGTGCAGGCTCAGTGGCCATGGCTCACGGGCCTAGCCGCTCCGCGGCATGTGGGATCTTCCCGGACCGGGGCACGAACCCGTATTCCCTGCATTTGCAGGCGGACTGTCAACCACTGTGCCACCAGGGAAGCCCTATGCCTGTGTCTTAAACAAGAGAAACTATAGAATGCCTGGCCTGCCCACAGCCGCTCTGAAGCCCTCATGAGTCCACCCCCTGACCCACCTGACAGGCAATGCACAGGCCTGTCAAACCACCTGTGAACTGGCCTGGTTCAAAAGGATGACCTACACCAATCAGATTCAACCTCTTGAATCTGCACTAGTATATATGGAGAAGCAGGCAGGCGTAAGTGGTAGGAACTAATGCAGAAAGGAGAAGATGCACAGAGAGTGCGGAGGGGCCGTTAAGAGCCTTGGGCAGGCTGGAAATCGGAGGCAGCAGAAAGTGTGGGTGAAGGATTTATAGTATGGAGGAGAAATGGCCGATCGGCAGTGGGAAAACAGCAGATTCACAGAGAAAAACGAGCACGTGGAGAAACAGACAGCCTTCCATCTCCAGAACTGACCTGCTCCACGGAAGGGCTCCAGGTGGGTGCCAGACCACCAGCACTGTTTGAGCAAACACCTTGTTCCTTTTTGAAAATTTACTTTTTTGAACTATAGTTGATTTACAACAGTGTGTTAATTTCTGCTGTACAGCAAAGTGATTCAGATATATATATATTCTTTTTCATATTCTCTTCCATTATGGTTTATCGTAGGATACTGAATCTAGTTCCCTGGGCTATACAGTAGGACCTTGTTGTTTATCCATTCTCTATATAACAGTTTGAATCTGCTAATCCCAAATTCCCAATCCATTCCTCCCCCACTATCCCCCTTGGCAACCGCAAATCTGTTCTCTATATCTGTGAGTTTGTTTCTGTCTTGTAGATATTTGTGCCATATTTTAGATTCCATATATAATTGATATCATATGGTATTTGTCTTTCTCTTTCTGACTTACTTCACTTAGTATGATAATCTCTAGGTCCATCCGCATTGCTGCAAATGGCATTATTTCATTCTTTTTTATGGCTGAGTACTATTCCATTGTATATATACACCACATCTTCTTTACCCATTCATCTGTCGATGGACATCTAGGTTGTTTGCATGTCCTGGCTATTGTGAATAGTGCTGCTATGATCATTGAGGTGCATGCATCTTTTTAAATTATAGTTTTGTCCAGATATATGCCCAGGAGTAGGATTGCTGCATCATATGGCAACTCTATTTTTAGTTTTTGAGGAACCTCCATACTGTTTTCCATGGTGGCTGCACCAATTTACATTCACACCAACAGAAACTCCTTGTTCTTGTGGTGACCTCAGCACATCTCAGTGCCAAGAAACCCAAAGAACATGCCCACATTATTTTTATGTTAATCAGGACTCTTTCAGTTGCAAGTGACTAAAACCCAGTGCAAATGGAATCTTTAAAGAAGAAAAGTAATTAGTTCCAGCACTGGCATGCCAATGGGTAGTTGGCTTCAGAAGTATCCAGATCCACAGGCTTAAGTGGTGCCCTAAGTATCTGTCTCCCTCCTGTTTCTCAACTTTCTTTGCCTCTGGGCTGGTTTCAATCCCAGTAGATTCTCCCTTTATGTTGCCCTATGGCCATTACGGTCAGCAGCTTCTAAAATGGCCCCAGCAATCCCCACCTCCTGGTATTCATGGTCTTGTGTAATCCCCTCCCCTTGAGTAAGCCACTTCTAACCAACAAAATATGGCAATGTTAATGGGATGTCACTTCCGTGATTAGGTTACATAAGATTGGGACTTACAACTTGCTAGCACGTACTCTCTATTGCCTTCTTGGCTTGCCGGCTTTCGTGAAATCACCTGCCAAGTATAGAAAGACTCACATGACAAGGAACTGGGGGTGGCCCCTGGCCAACAGTCAGTGAGGATCTGAGGCCCTCGGTCCAATGTCCCACAAGGAACTGAATCCTGCCAACAACCACCAAGTGAGGTTGGAAGCAGATGGTTCCCCAGTCAAGACTCCAGATGAATGAGGTGTCCGGTTCCTGGTTAAAAACTAATGTGTGGGCTTCCTTGCTGGTCCTGTGGTTAAGCCTCTACGCTTCCACTGCAGGGGCGCGGGTTAGATCCCTGGTTGGGGAACTAGGATTCTTTATGCTGCGTGGCGCAGCCAAAAAAGAAAAAGTTAAAAAACAACAACAGCAAAAAGCAAAAAAATCCTATGTGTGATTTCTCAGGCCTGATGGTAGGCAATTCAGAGGGTTTACCTGGCAGGCCTCCCAGGGGAAAGCTGCCCCCTTCCCCCCCATGCCAGACCTGGTGCACAGACAGCACATTGCAGTCTCTAAGGGAGTTGCAGTCCAGGACTCAGCCCCTCTGACCAGTCATGCTCTTATGCATATTATGCTCCTTCCTTCTTGGGTCCCTTTATCTGAGGTCCTGGGCAGAGGTCCTCTCCAGGCACCTCTGCCCCGGCCTCCTTATTGGGGGTGAGGGGACATGACCTTGCAGACACTTGCTCACTCTGACTCCATACCAGGTACTTTTCCACTCCAATCCCTCCTCCCTCTACATCCTCACCACCACCCTCCCCCAAGTCCCAGGGGCTATAAACTGCTAGAGCCTTTTGTCTGGGATCCCTTCCACAGTGAGACGCATATAGGGGAAAATGCAACAGGGAGAGTAGGTACTTTCTCCAGTTTCAGCCTCTTCCCTAAACCATCACAGTAAGTGATCAACGGCTTAACTCTTTCATTTTCAGCTTGTTGCTTTATTCGGCTACTTGCACACCTGACACTTCAGCGCTCTCTCCCAGCTAGACTGCGATCCTGACAAGGAGACCCCAGCTTAGGCCGACACCTTGACTGCAGTCTCTTGAGAGACCCTGGGGCAGAGCCCCTGATCCACAGAGATTGTGAGATGATGTATGTATATTGTTTAAGCTGCAGAGCTTGTGGTGATTTATTATGCAGCAATAGCTGACCAATGATAGCCACCAATGGCTTCAGGCCTGCGTTCATTCAAGTTAGCAACCCCAGCAGAAGGAGGGGCTCCATTGCTCCACACCTCCAGCAGAAAATAGGGACTGCCTCTCACTAATCCAGACCAGCTGTGTGCCTAGCCCTAACCCGCTCGTGATCATTCTGACCAGCCTGGGGCCTCATCCACTCCCATAGCTCCATCCCAACCCTGTTTGCTTAGAGTTGGGGAGAGGCAGCTTTCCAAAGGAAAATAATTGCGCCGATACCAGAAAGAAGAGAAACAGAGGCAGGAAAGCAAAAGCAAGACCTATTTTCTACAAGTAGCAAGGAAGTAAAGCCCACACCTTCACAGAGATACTGTTAACCAGCTCAAGAGAGCAACTTGCAAGCACCGTGACAGTAAGCGCCTTGCCTGACTACACAGGTAGTACAAATTACCTCCGATACCAGCCACTTTATTAGACTCCATCTCTACTTAACAAAATTTTATTAGCTTACTAGAACTTTCCGCATGCTCCAGAAATTAAGAAACTGCAGTTGACCCTTGAACAACACGGCTTTGAACTGTGCAGGTCCACTTGCACATGGATTTTTTTCAATACATATATTGGAAAATCTTTTGGAGATTTGTGACAATTTGAAAAAACTCAGATGAACCACATAGCCTAGAAACATGGAAAAAAATTAAGAAAAAGGTAAGTCATGAATGCATAAAATATATATAAATATACATATAACATACAAAATATATGTTGACTGTTTATGTCAACAGTAGGCTATTAAGTTTTAGAGGAGTCAACATTTATACATGGATTTTTGACTGCATGGAGGGGTTGCCCCTAACCCCCATGTTGTTCAAGAGTCAACTGTATATTTATGAAAACACATTAACCTACCACTTATTTTGATTTCCCCAACTTGTTTGAATTAGTAAGGTTTTGCTGTAATTAACATTTGTCCAGAAGTTCAAGGCAAGTGAACAGAAGGGTGCCCTGCCATTTCCCTGTGGTTGAGTCATAGTCCTAGAAGGGCAATGTCAGAAATACAGAAATATACATGTATATTAAAAAATAAATACATTATCTACATATATAACTTTTGTGAATTCCACTTTGGAAAGAGAGAGAGAAATTTAAGTTTACTTAAAAAGAAAATTAAATTTTTTAAATCTTTTGGCCGCGTCGCATGACACGCGGGATCCTAGTTCCCCTGACCAAGGATCAAACCTGTGTCCCCTGCAGTGGAAGCACAGAGTCTTAACCACTGGACCGCCACAGAAGTCCCAAAAAGAAATTTACTTTTAAAATTCAAATTTACTACAGTGTAAGTAGTTTGAGGGGCTACGTGTTTGGCTTTACACACTGACATTGGACTTCTACATAACATATGGTGTATTGTTCCTCTCAGTTTCCCATGAGACACCTTGACTATGATTGTACATTTCAATTTGCTGTCATGGGAAATAAGATGTGTATTTCACTGAGGTATCTTCCATCTCTCTAACTCAAACCCTCCTCCCACGATTAAGAGTCCAAATAACCCCCCCATATACAAAAATATATAAGTGTATATATATATATATAAATACATATATATATATATATATATACACTATCATCCAATACCCTTTTAGACTAAGATACAGTGGTTCCCACTCTCATATTTGTGCTGAAAAATATACCCCCAAAAAAGCTCTTTTGGGAGGATATATGTACCTGAAGGAAGGAGATGCAAGAAGTCATGGAGAACAAAGAAACTGGTAAACATATGGGTAAATATAAATGTGCATTGATTGTAAAAAGCAATAACAGGATGTTCAGGAGGAGGATAGAGGTCACGGTTAACTCTAGAGCAGCAGCATCCAATAGAAATAAAAGTTGAGGGCTTCCCTGGTGGTACAGTGGTTAAGAATCCGCCTGCCAGCGCAGGGGACACAGGTTCAAGCCCTGGCCCAGGAAGATCCCTGGCCCAGGAAGATCCCACATGCTGAGGAGCAACTAAGCCCATGTGCCACAACTACTGAGCCTGCGTTCTGGAGCCCACAAGCCCCAACTACTGAGCCCGAGTGCCATGACTACTGAAGACCCCACGCCTAGAGCCAGTGCTCCGCATCAAGAGAATCCACCGCAATGAGAAGCCCACGCACCACAATGAAGAGTAACCCCTGATAGCCGCAACTAGAGAAAGCCCACGCGAAGCAATGAAGACCCAACGCAGCAAAAAAAAAAAAGGTCTCGATTTGATCACTAAAACAAAAAGGAAATAAAAGTTGAGCCACACATGTAATTAAAATTTTTTGAAGTAGTCACATTAAAATTTTTTTCTTAAAGCAGGTGAAGTTAATAAAATTAAAAGCAGGTGAAATTAATTTTAATAATATATTTCATTTAACCCAATGTACCCCAAAATATCGCTATTTCTACAATACAAGCTGGTGTGATTGCAGGGAAAGTGAGCTTAGAAATCACTTCTCTTTTAAACCTAAAATATACAACATTAACAAAGACTGGGGGCAATGCTCAACTCACACTGTTGGAAGGACTAGAAAGTAATATAACTTTTCTCGAGGGCAATTTGGCAGGATCTATCAAAATTTCACTATGCGTGATTTTTTCTCCAATAATAATACCTCTCCTGAGAATTTTTCCTGCAGGAAATTTCACGAGGTTCACAAAGCCTGAACATTGCTATGAAGCATGGGGTATTCATTGTTTTGTAGTTTGTGATAATGAAAAAGAGGAAACAACTTAAATGCCCATTGAGTGGAGGATTAACTGGATTATGATGAATCCACACTATGGAATCATCATAACTATGGAATACTGGGTAATCTTTAAAAAGCATTAGCTGAACTTAAATGTAGTGACAGGAAGCCAGACACAGAAGGCCATATATTATATGATTCCACTTATACGAAATATCCACAATAGGCAATTCCATAGAGACAAAAAGTAGATCAGTGGTTGCCAGGAGCTGGGAGGTGTAAGGAAGGGAAATGGGAAGTGACTGCCAGTGGGTATGGGGTTTCTTTTTGAGGTGATGAGAATGATCTGGAATTAGTGGTGATGGCTGCACAAACTTGTGAATGTACAAACACCCACTGAACTGTACACTTTATTTAAAAGGGTAAAAAAACAAAAAAAAGCAAGTTGCTTACAAATATATTGTGTGTGATCTCATCTATGCTTTTAAAAAAATCTGTATGTTTACATGCTGTATATAATTCATGTGTATGTAAACACACAACTGGAAGGATAAACAACAGTTAACTGTGGGTTTTTTTAGGGAGAAATAAAGAACTTAAGAAGATTTGTTACAGGGACTTTTGCTTCCCACAGGTGGACTGAATTATTTTAAATTATATTTTTACAAATTTTCCTTTTAAGACAATTAAAATATTTCTGCTTAATTGACAAGCAGGAAGAGTTTTAAAACTAGAGTAAGCCAAATAATTAGTATGGTCCTGTTGATTATTTGATATAAAAAATGTAGATAAAAATTATAATTTTTATAATTGTAATTGTAAAATATTATGAATTATATTATAATTTATATATTGGATTGGCCAAAAAGTTCATTCGGGTTTTTGGTAAGATGTTATGGAAGAACCCG
>NW_021703765.1:76047937-76097870 GCF_005190385.1 Monodon monoceros | reverse complement strand
CAAAAAGTTCATTCGGGTTTTTGGTAAGATGTTATGGAAGAACCCGAACGAACTTTTTGGCCAATCCAATAATTATAATGTTATATTTTATAATTCTATTTTATTGATATTATCTTTTATATAATTATAATATTATAATAAATTATAAAATAATAATATACATATTCTGCATGTCCCAAATGACATAATGATATTTATTCAGCTTTCTTCTTTGTCAGGTTCCACGCTAAGCCTCTCATAATGGCTTTCTCTCATATAATCTTCTCAGCATATCCTAAGGTAAGGGCTATAGTTATCATTCCCATCATTGCCATTTACAACAGAGGAAATAGGCTCAGAGAGATCTCATAGGGAAGCTTAGTAGCAGTGGGCTATAGATATAATTTTTTTTTTTTTTTTTGGCTGCACGGCTTGTGGGATCTTAGTACCCTGACCAGGGATTGAACCCGTGCCCTTGGCAGTGAAAGCACGGAGTCTTAACCACTGGACCACCAGGGAATTCCTGAGATATAAATCTGAGTTTGTTTGATACCAGAACCCAAGGTCTTATCCTGCAGCTGGTTAGAAAAGATTGGAATGCAGGCTGGGAAACAGAGAGCATAAGAAAGTGAAGAAGGGGCAGTGAGTGTCTCTCAGGCTGTATGTGGGGAATGGGGGGTAATCCGTGGTAATCCAGGCTGGGTGACATCTGGGGACCCCGGGCCTGGATGGAAGGTGCCAGCCAGGCTCTCCATGTCTCATCGCCATGGCTCACAAAATTGAGGAAATCAAGGACTTTCTGCTTACAGCCAGGTGAAAGGATGCCAAGTCTGTCAAGATCAAGAAAAATAAGGATAATGTGAAGTTTAAAGTTTGATGCAGCAGATACCTTTACACCTTGGTCATCACAGACAAAGAGAAGGCAGAGAAGCTGAAGCAGTTCCTGCCCCCAGCTTTGGCAGTGAAGAAGCTGAAATGAACCACGCATGCTGATTTGAACTGTACTGAAATTTTAAAAATTAAAAAAGAGAAGAAAGAAAGTGAAAAAGTCACTAAGGAGATAAATATTGAGGACAAGAGCAGTGAAACTTACCTGTGACTTTATATAAACTTAGATGAAGATGCCCATTTAAAGATGGTCCCCAAAAGACAGGCTGTACCCTGAAGCAGGGAAGATAAACAACTCCTGGGGAGGCCAGATCTCCCTTGGAAGGGGAGAAACTGAACTGATTGTCAAGAAGATAGTTTTGGGCAAACAAGAACCATCTTCAAGATTCTAGAGTTTTGTGAGCAAGAGATGCCAAAATAAATCCTCTCGTGAGTGCTACGTTCAGTGTCGCCGTTCGTTTCTGTTGGGGCCAACACTCTATTTGTTCACTTATCATTTACTGAATGTCTACCAAGCCCTGTGCTAGACTCTGAAGACAGAGACCTGGATGAAACATTGTCCATACCTTCAGAGAGATTCCAGGCTGGAGCAGGAAGACAGACATGTAAAGTGATTCTTACAATTCAGAGTGGCAAGGGTTCTGATATAAATTTCCACAGGGTGCTACAGGAATACAGGAGAAGGGTACCTGTCCCTGCTGTGTACACCAAGGAAGACTTCTTGGAAGAGGTGACCACTTGAGCCCAAAGAATTTGTGGGAATTAGCCAGGTGAAGGAGGGAGTAAAGGGCATCCCTGGTAGTGGAAAGAGCAAGAACATGGGTGGGGGACATGGGGGTGTAGAAACACCACGGCTTGATTGAAACAGTCATTGTCAGACATTGCTGGAGCTACAGGGACGAGTGTGGGCTCCATGAGGGCAAAGCCCACTCTTTGTTCTGTTCCCCATTGTTACTGCAGTATCCAGCATGGTGCCTGGCACACAGTAAAGGTCAGAACTCCAGTAAGGAGTGTGGGAACAGAGGGGAGGAGATGGACTCCAGGGCTGGAGTGTGTGAGTGACTGAAGGGTGTATATGTCTGAAAGGACTTTGGCAATGAACAAATGTGCTGAAAAGTGAAATTTCACATTCCTTGGGGTTTTGCCTTTTGGGAGTTTCCTATTTGTAAAAATACAGATTCATTGCTATTTGACATTGGAATTGTACAACAAAGAATGTTGCTCACCACCCGTTTCTACAAGGATTAAGTCATTAGCCACTGCAGTGATTGACCGACAGTGTACCCTGACAGGAATTCAGGATGAAAACCAGGATGGGGCACTCTGTACTTTAGAAAACAGGCCCCTTACATAGTTAGGGTGTATATTCCAGGAGGAATTTTAATGAACCCAGATTCTTGCATCTTCCCATACATAGTAAAGCACTAAAATCATGAACTGAGATACCTGTTACTTGTGACGAGCAGTAACCGTTTACCGAGATGTATGCTTGACTGCACGTATTCCCTCACCAGAATCATATGTATACTGGCCTCTCCCTCTACGTCTTTGAAGCAGTTCCTCAGAGTTACTTAGAGACTCTTTCCCAGGCTATTGTCCTCAATAAGGTCCCTGAATAAAACTGAAACACACAATTCATGTTGTGCGTTTTCTTATTTCCATCGACAGAATGGTCAGAAATACATGCTGAGAAGAAAAAGGAGGTCTAGGGTAGTTAAACCTAAAAGTAACTTACTTATCCAGGAATCTAACCTTCCATCTCCTTTCTATTTCCACAAATACCCTATATCTTCTGAAGGCGCCCACCTGGAACCCCTGCCTCTCCAGAACCCAGCTGAGAATCAAGGCTGCCAAGCCCCAAAAAAAAGGTCATAGAGTCCACAGCGGAGCAGGTAATTTTCTCATTTAGTGTCTCTGTATTCTTATTTTACCCAGAGTTCTAATAAGTTTAGTCATCTGGGTTCCAAGGTAGAGAATGTATAAAGCAGCAAATTGACAGGAGCAAGAAGCACAGTTACGTTCGTAGTTACCGATTGCTGGACATCTACTGCCTGCAGGGTACTTTACTGGCGCATGCCTCATCAAATCCACTCAATGACCCCCAGAAACGGAGGCTCCAAGAGGGGTAAATAACTTACCTAAGGACACATGGAAATGTAAGCAAACCTGGCAGATAGGAGGAACCAAACCTGTGCTCAGTACCTAACCCTCAGGAGGAATTAAAGAAACAGCAGTCTGGGGCCATTTTGTGTGTGAGATAAGCCCTTCTGGTTCCCACAGATAGCAATGTTCAGACACAAAGGGTCATTCCTGGAATCGTCATGAGAAAAGATTGCATTGTGTCCACTGCGCTCTGTTCAGAGTCAGGGAACTATGTACTACATTTCAGAAATATCAGATAACTGGGTGAGTTCTGGCTTTGTCCATGAGCTGCGACCTTGAGCACACTGCCGCTTTTCCTCCTCTGATGGTGAGGGTTATTGTTTGAACCAACAATCTCTGAAATTCTTTGAGTTCCAGGCAGCTTGGACCAACTCCTATCTCTTGGAAGACCTTGGCTGTGGAACCCAGGGTCCATTCAGGACTGAGAGCGCCACCTGGTGATTCAACCTTGTAAGTGAGATTTTTCACTTCCTCCTGTGCCCAGCCAACCCAGTCGACAATTCCAGTTTAGACCTGCAGGATGGTTTTTTCCCCCTAACTCCTTGAAATTGCTTTTAAAATGTTGTGAATATGTGCATTATCCTGGGAAGAAGGTACATAGATTTTCATCACAAGTTTCTTGATCCTCCCTTTCCCCAGTCCAAGTTTTTACTTCTGTCAGTAAATGTGAGGCCCAGAGCAGAAGTGATTCATTCTATAAACATGGGCTGGAGGCTGTGACTTTGTTTGGAAAGTTATTTTACCTCTCTGAACCTCAGCTTCCTCATTTGTAAAATGTCGATAAGATTTGTACCTCCTTCTGAAGTTTGCTCAAAGAATAGGAGGAGAACTTCCATAGAAAGTGTGCCTGGCAAGAGCATTATTATATATTATGAGGAAATTTTCTCAAAATCTTGCAAGAAGTCAGCCATTGGCTAGAAAAGCCAGGATGCAAGTAGGTACTGTGCCTCTGCCAGTTTAGCAGAGACAGGGAATTCTAGACAGGGAATGAAAAAATCTTAGAGTGGAATTAAGTTTAATGCACTTGTCTTTGAGAAATGGGATGGAACTTTTGCAAGGTGGGAGAAAGAATTGAAGCGAACAAAGATCAGATTCTGGGACCCTAAGAGGTTGGGAATTCCTGGCTACACAGCCGAAGGAGTTTGACTGAAATCTTTGGAAAAAGAAAAAATAATGGCATAAAACGCTACCTGACCACGTTCCAGGCCAGTGCCTTGGCATACTGAGAGCCCAATCAAAGTAAAGAGAGGCAGGCTTTTGTAAAATGCCAGCATCTGCTCATAGTAGAGCATCAAAGGAAGCAAGAACAATCTTTTCTCCAGAAGACGTGAGTGGAATGATGGTTAAGGCAGAGAGGAAACTAGAAAAGAAGTGCCCCAAGTTCTCTGAGTCCCTTAGTGGCTTAAATATCTATTGAATGTCCATCAAGTGATGAATGGATAAACACTATGTGTTATCTCCATACACTGGAATATAATTCCGCCATAAAAAGAAAGGAAATACTGATACCTGTTACAACATGGATGAACACATTATGCTAATTGAAAACTTTATGCTAAGTGAAAGCAGCCAGCCACAGCACACAGTGTTTGGTTTCATTTACATGAAATGTCCAGAAGAGGCAAATCCGTAGAGACAGAAAGCAGATGAGTGGTTGCCAGGGGTTGGGTGTGGCGGGTGGAAGGAATTGAGAGTAATAGCTAAAGGGTAAGGGATTTCTTTTGGGGGTAAAACAAGTCTAAAATTGATTGTGGTGATGGCTGACAACCCTGTGACTATACTAAACACCATTGAGTTGTAGACTTTAAATGGGAGAATGAAAGTGTGTTATGTGAAACATACTTCAACAGTGATGTTGAAAAAAACTCTCATTGAACGTCACACATCTGGGAAATCACAATAGATGGATCCTCTATCATTACATAAACTTTGAAAACAAGTGTTAACGGGTATGTAATATTCCAACGGGTGCATATTAGGTAACCAGCAAAGACTGTAGTCTCCAGAAGTTGGTGAGACTGGTTGTCCCTGGGGAAGAGGACTGAGGCCTGGGGGAGGTGGACAGATGGCTCACTTTCAAGATATAATTGCATTACAAAAGTGCTTGGATTTTGTTTGTTTGATTTAACTTTTTATTCACAAACACCAATGAAGTATCTATGTTCTCTGTCCCATCTATATATCATTTTTCCCCTCATTGTTTTGTCACTTTCCCATTTTTTTCTACTTTAAAAAAATTTGTGGTAAAATACACATAACATAAAATTTACGTCTTGGGAGTCCCGTGGTGGCCTAGTGGTTAGGATTCCGTGTTTTCACTGCCATGGCCCAGGTTCAATCCCTGGTCGGGGAACTGCAAGCCGCGTGGCGTGGCCAAAATAAAAAAATAAAATAAAATTTACCGTCTTAACCTTTTTTTTTTTTTAACCTTTTTAAGTGTATGGTTCAGTGACATTAGGCACATTCACATTGTTGTGGCACCATCACCACCGTCCATCTCCAGAACTTTTCCTTTTGCAAAATGGAAACGACAGATAAATTAAACATCTCCCCATTTCTCTACCCACTCCTCACCCCCTCTACTTTCTGTCTCCAGGAACTTGATTGCACTAGGTACGTCTCAAACAAGTGGTGTCATACAGTATCTGTTCTTTTGTGACTACTTTATTTCACTTAGCACAATGTCTGCAAGGTTCATCTGGACTTTTTTTTAAACCATTAGCATTTTATTAGTTTTCCAGTTAAAAAAACTAGTTAGTTGTCAAAAACACACAATGTCTATTTTTAATATAAAGTTAAGGGAAAAAAGCAGGAATGAAAACTGTAAAATGTCATCACAACTTCATAAAAAAAAAAGAAAATCACACATTGGAACGCAGCAGAAAAGTTCCTGGTGATGATAGAGATTACTTCTAGATGACTTATGGTTACATTTTCTTTTCTCTCTTTGTTTTTTCATTATTCTAGACTAAGCATAACATGCTCATGTTTATAATCAGGAACACAGCAAATGCTATCTAAAAAATAGACAACTTCAGGAAAATGCTTCATCCGAGCTTTCTCAGGATACCCTGAGATTATTAAGTTCTTCTGTCCCCATGAATTCAATACCTTTGTGACTGCCAATCCACATGTCCCAATTTGGAGTTAGGAAGGTAACATTTATGTTGGCCGACAAATGCACTCAATAGGTGAGGGTGAGAGCAGAGAACAGGAGTTGTTTTGTTTGTTTTTTCCTTTGGCCACGCAGCTTGCAGGATCTTAGTCCCCCGACCAAGGATTGAACCTGGGCCCCTGGCAGTGAGAGCGCAGAGTCCTAACCACTGGACTGCCAGGGAATTCCTGAGAACAGGAGTTTGATGGGAGAATGTATTCACCTGAGTCATCTGGTACAACTGGCTCCCAGCAGGTCTCCTCCTGGATAATCCTGTTGTTTCCCACCTTGGAGTCGTCTTATGGGGGGAAAGTGGTCTGTTCCAGAGGTACTGGCTCTGGAGAGCTGACTGTGCCTATAGTTCAGTAACTTCACAGTGATAACTTGTAATTGGTTGTCGTGGACATACTTACACCATGGAAATTGGCGGACACTACAATCACCCTCACTGCCACCAGCCGAGTGTCCGTGGTTCCACGTTCACCAGCACAGGCTGAGCTCCTTTCATCCTTTAGGATGAGTGAGCCATGCATCTCTTTTCAGCTGCTGGTTGCCCATTTCTCAGGGCACTGGATGATCACTTTCCTCATGCCTCAGTAAGCAGCATTTTATCTTCTGAGGGTGGATCTGCTTCCAAGTCCCGTGGTTCTTTGTCACTTGGAGACACTGAACTTCAAGCTCTTGGTCTTGAGTCCAGAGAGGAGACGCTGGGCTTTGGTCAAAAATAGATTCATTTCGCAACTCTGTATTTTTCGTTTTCCCGTCTCATCCTGCCAGCTTTGTTTTTGGCCGCACCTTGCAGGATCTTAGTTCCCAGACGGGGGATGGAACACAGGGCCCCAGCAGTGAAAGTGTGGAGTCCTAACCACTGGGCCACCAGGGAAGTCCCCCAGCCAGCTTCTTTTTGGAACTTCGCCTGATTTGGAACTTTCTTGCTACAGCACCTGCACCTCAATTCTTTTCTTCTGGGCAGAAGGCAGAGGAGAGGTGAGAGAAGGTGGTGTTTGGGGAAGGGTTAGCAGGCTTTCTTCTCCAGAGAAGAAGGCAGGTTGATTTTGTTGCCCCTGGTTTCTGAGGCACCAGCCTGTGGGTCCCCGACCCATCCAAGAAGGCATGAGTAGGATTTTGACATCCACCTCCTAGTAATGCTTTTTTTTAAAATTAATTTTTTATCGGAGTATAGTTGATTTACAATGTTGTGTTAGTTTCTGCCTGTACAGCAAAGTGAATCAGGTATACGTACATATACATATATCCACTCTCTTCTAGACTCCATTCTCATATAGGTCATTACAGAGCACTGAATAGAGTTCTCTGTGCTATACAGTAGGTTTCCATCATCTTTTATATATAGTAGTGTGTATATGTCAATCCCAATCTCCCTTTTTATTCCCCCTCCATAGTTCTAGTTCTATAGTTTTATAGCACACGGTTGGCATCCCACTAGACAGACCTCTCAGTAATTCTTGAAGTGAGGGGTCCAGAGCTGGACCTGAGGGGCCAGGCTGCTATCTGAGCTGTTCCCAACTGGCCCGCCCTTTCTGGGCCCCCAGGAGAGGTTGAACGGAGAAGCACGTTGTTGCTAAGAAACCTTTCAGCATTACCTCTAGGGAGGGGACTTGGCAAGAAGAGTAGTGGGGCAGAAATAATAGGTGGCTGGATGGCTTCAAAGACCCAGGCTGCAGGAGCGCTGGCTCTGGAGTCAGGCAGGAGCCCCACCCCATTCCTCCCGCCAAGACTGATCAAGATGACACCACCTCATGGGACTTCCCTGGCGGTCCAGTGGTTAAGACTCTGTGCTCCCAATGCAGGGAGCACGGGTTCGATCCCTGGTCGGGGAACTAAGGTCCTGCATGCTGCACAGGCATGGCCAAAAGAAAAAAAAAAAGATGACACCCCCTCAGACCTGGGTTCAAATCCAGCCTCCCCCATTTACTTGAGATGTAAATTGGCCGCTCTGAGCCATATGTCAGTTGGGAAGGGTAATGAATGAATGGATACAAAGCACCTAAAATAGAGTAAGTTTTTTCAATTCTTGGGAGGTGAAAATGAAACAAAACAAAAACAGCCATGTGTAGCAGCCTGAGCTGAGAGGTGTTTGAGCCTCATGTTTAATATCTGATTGCAGGATTTAGGAGTCCTGCCAGGTTCTGTTGGGGCGCATCTCAAATGACAGACCCCGAAGCGATGCTTTAAAGACCTTTGAGTCCCTTACTTTATCTTCACGGCCATCCCATGAGGTAAACATTGACTATAAGGTGCAGATAGGTGAAACTAGGGCTTTGAAAGACCCCTACCTTGCTAGAGACCCCACAGTGAACCCCCAACTCACCCCCAATGTCACTGTTCTAGGTAGGGCATTTTCCACTGTCCAGAGTGGCCTGAAACACAACTGGATGTTACGGCAGGGCACTTCCTAACAAGTCCTGTCTCAGAGTCAGCAACAGCCTTCCCCAAACCAGAGAGAGTGGGTGCTTCCTGGGCCAGCTCTGTCCCACACTGAGTGGTCTGGAGGCTTCCTTTGAGCCCTGCTCAGGGAAATGCCCATGTCTGCTGGTCTGGTGACATCCAAAACATCCAGGCTATAAAGAAAAAAATATTGCCTGCCATTCCAGTTCTACAAGGATCAAGCCGCTAGCCACTGCAGTGGCCCACAACAGTGCAACCTCCGGGGAATTCAGGATGGAGAAAAACAAGAAACATTCTGTGCTTTGGATATACAGGCCCCTAAATGGTTAAGATGCATATCTAAGGAAAAATTTCAAATGACCCCAAATTCTTGCATTTTTCCATACATAGAAAAATGCTAAAATCATTAACTTAAGATGTCTGTTCTTTGTTGTTATCAGTAATCTTTTGATGCTTGACTACATGTTTTTCCCAGCGAAAAAGATCATATACATCCTGGATTGTACCTTACCTCTTCGAGTTGTTCCTCAGAGCTACCTGAGAGACTGTCTCTGGGGCTGTGGTCCTCAGTAAGGTCTCGAAATACAACTTAACTCACAACTTTTACCTTGCACATTTTTCTTTCAAGTAGACAAGACCATGGCAGCCTTTGTGTAAGTGACAAGATTGGAACTTGGTTTGGCAGGAATTGGAGTCAGACAGACATGGGTTCCAGACCTGGCTTTACCACCAACCGGCTTTGTGACCTGGAGCTTAACTTCCTAGCTGTGGGTTTCTCACTTGTAAAATGGGATTGAATGATTCTTTAGGTCCAAGGGTTGGAGGGAGGGCCCAGTAAGATTAAGTTTCTAAAACTGCTTTAGAAAAAGACCCCAGCTATGCAAATGTGAGGTGCTCTAATCACTGTTGTAAAATATCTTGTGGGAGGTTGATCCTTGTAGGAGTGGAGAACTGGTCAAGAGACTGTCCGTTTGGTTCAGCAAATACACCAGGAGGGTGTGCTCTGAGCAAGTCCCCCTGTGAGGCACCAGTAGGGTCACAGAAAATTCCAGACCCTCAGCTGAAAACTTGCCACTTATTAATTTTACTTATATCTTGTTAACTTCAGGTGAGGATGTGAGGTGTTTGTCAGGAAAGCTTGAGCAGCTTCAATATCAAAACCAATCAACTTTCACTGATCTATTTAACAAATATATATTGGGTGGTAACCGAGGTGCCGGGCATGGGGAAGACAGGACAGTGCGTCCTGGACATACTTTACTTTCCATCGCCAAGTAAAAGATGAAAAACAGAAACAAAAGGGGGAGAGGAAGGAGGAAAACTTTGAGGAGCTGGCTGAAGAGGTAAAATCATTGAGCAGAAGAGGAAAAAAAGGAAGTGTGCAGCATCATGGCTCAGTTCATGGGTGAAACATACACTTTTAGTGGTTTCAAGAGGATTTCCTCATGGAAAACGTATTTCAGTAAGGGGCCTTTGGGCAACAGATCGAATGATTTTCTTAATAGCATTGTTTGTTTTTTCCCCAACATTTTATGATGAGATGAGGGGGAAATGTTCAAACATAGAAAAATCCAAAGAAGGGGAACACTCACATATCCACTTCCTAGAGTCTACAGTTAATATTTCACTCTATTAGTTGCAGTTTTGTTTTTTTCAAGAGGAAGTTTCTGGTAGGGCTGTTTCAAGGATCAGCTCTTCCTGAGTATATCATAACCGTGTTTTCCCTAGGACAGAAGGCTGGGATGGGGGTGTGGCAGGAAGAGGGGGATTTTAGGCTGGGAATGAAGTTCTCTGGGAGCCAGACTGGATGGGGGTGGGGGAACTAAAAAGGAAAAACAAAAAAGCTCCCGGAACCCAGTTCCGCTGCCCTGACTCTTACTGTGTGGTCTCAGCCAGTTAACCGGAGGACCAGAGTCTCGTGGCTGCTCTTGGCTGGAAGGTCTAAGGGATCATCTTTCTCCTGCTCTAGACTTGCCTTCCTTCTGCAAAGGGTAGAGAAAGGCAGCGATGGCGGCCCTGGCGTCCGCCCGGGGCACAGGAAAACACCTAAGAATCCCTAGAACAGCTAAGCCGAGGGGACCCTGAATTCTGCCCCTTGGCAGCCGACCCCTCCAGCTCGCGACGCTCCTCCGGGTGCCGCAGCCGGAGCGCCCGGGAGGTAGCAGCCGGCGGGCCGGGGCGAGGGTGCCGTCCTGCAACAGCCGCAGGCCTTTGCCCGGCCTAGCCCGGCTGAGTGGGCTCGGGCAGGGACCAGCTTCTGTGCTCCTCCCCAGGCCTGCCCCGACCCGGCTCGGCGCGCCCCGGCGTGCGCCCTTTGCGTAAAGCCCTCCTCCCGGGCCAAGGTAGAGGAAGTTGGGCTCCCGCCTGGATGGGCGGGAGGGAGCCCAGCTCCTGTTGTTTTCCGCCAGCGGGAGTGGGTGGCGGGCGCAGGGGGCGGGGTGCGCCCTCCCACCCCGGGCCGGGCGCTCGGGAGAGAGAATCGCTCTCGGAGCCCAGAGCAGCTCCCAGCCTGTGACATCGGGCTCACCCCAAGCATCCTTCCTGGAGGTTGCGGAAAGTGGAGTTACTCTGTCGTTCCGAGGACCTGGGAGGAGCACTCAGTACCACCCCAGGGGCCGGAGTCCTTGGGGGCGCACACCCAGCCAAGCCGGAGCCTGCGTTTCCCGAGGGGCCCCTGCCCGCATCTGGGGCGAGATGGCCGCAGGCGTCCGGGCGTCCGAGCCCCGGGTCCTCGTCTGCCTCGGGGCGCTACTGGCCCGCTGGGTCGCCGCAGGTAAGGGGCTGCGATCTGGAGGGAAAAGTTGAGTTTTGCCAGTCAACGGTGGGGAGGGAGAGCCGGAGAGTCGAGTTCCCTACGACTCTGCCGGATCCAGTTGTGCCGCGGCCCCGAAGTCGCCCCGGGAGGATCTTGAGTTTCCTGCTTGCAGCTTGGCTATTTGCAGGAAGGAATTTTCCTGGACTCTTGATAGAAGGCGAGACATCCCCACCCTTGGAGTGGGCAGCCGGCGAGGCTCGAGGGGCCTGCGGAGAGGTGATGGGAAAATTGGGGAAATCGAAGATGGGAGTTTTGAAGATGGGAAAATTGAAGAAGCATAAAATATTTATTTTTATTTTTTTTTAAGCGTCGGATGTAAATTCGCGTTCTGGTTTTACGTGCTGCGATGGTTCTCAATCTCGAGGCTCCTTTATTTTCCTCTCCTCCCTCTGCCCAAGGTTGAGCTTGCACCTGTAACCTGTGGATTTCCCTACACATTCCTGCAAGCCGACCTGTGTGGACTGTCGCAAAGTTGTGCTTTTCTCCTTCACTTAAATAACAAAACAAAACAAAACTTTTACTTTGAAATAATTTCAGACTTACAGAAAACTTCCCCTACACTTGACATCGCCTCTTACACTTGACATGATTGGCGAAAGGTCTTAAATGGTTCATCTCTGCTCTGCCTTGTAACGATAAGGAATAGAGGGTTGCTTACAAAAACATATAGAATTTTAAAAAGATTGAAAAATTACTTTTGAATTTAATTCACCAGCGAATGCATGTGAGAGGACTCGGGTTGAGGGAAAGGAGATGCAGTTTCCCAGAATACTTGCAGAGTCCTATTTTCAGGGTTACCCAGTCCAGCACACCCAGCTGATCTCTTGTAGGTTCCTAGAGGAGTTGCCCGCCCTACCCCGCGCTTCCTAGCAGCAAGTGCCAAAACTTCCTAATTGTGAGGCTCTCCCATGTTTTTATTTTGCTTTGTTTTTAGCAATTATTTAAAAATAGTAAAATTTCTCATGAGCTAGATTTCTCGTTTAAATGGAAAACTCTGAGGATCTGGCAGCACATGGCCTGCTTTCCCATGTGGAACTGAGCAGTGGTTACCCATTTTCATCTAGGGCAGGTGACTGCAAATTGGTTCCCCCTCTCCCTGCTGCAGTACTTACCCCTGGCCCACTACAGCCATGGACATGACCTGCTGGCCCCTCCAGGCATATACTTAGTGGTCACTGTGCTGTGAGGAGGAGAAGCGGACACACGGCCTCCAACTGGCCGACCCTGAAAGTTAAAGGTGATTGTGTATTCCCTTTTCCCCAGCTGTGTGCAGCGTTTACCGCACTGTGAATATCAAGGGCCTCGGGACATCAGAACCCTGAGCTGAAATCTGTACTGGAATGAACTGGCTGCAGCTCACCTCACAGGGAGGCTTCCTCCACTGCTATGCCCAGTTATTTTGATGCCCAGGCCAAGTTCACCTTTGTGTACAGTGCCAGGAGGCTTGCCTCGCTTGATGTATTTTTGGTTTTTTATTTTATATTTTATTTTTTTAACTTTTATATTTTTTATTAATTTTTATTAGAGTATAGTTGCTTTACAATGTTGTGTTAGTTTCTGCTGTACAGCAAAGTGAATCAGCTATAAGTATACATGTATCCACTCTTTTTTAGATTTCCTTCCCATTTAGGTCACCACAGATCATTGAGTAGAGATCCCTGTACTATACCTTTGTATTTTTTTTCTTTGTTTTTCAAGTCGGAAGTTGTCTGGGGGGAAAATATTGTCTTTCTCCTGTCACTTAACTCTGGACAATGTTCATGCCTCCCACTGTCACCTCAGGTTGTAAACCTGGGGTCATTCCTGGGGAAAGGTTGGTAGGAAAAAAAAATAAATGTTTGGGTACAATGTCAACTCTGTAAATGATAATATGAAGGCAGCGCTGGGAAATGGTTGTTTCTGTTGCCCCTTCCTTTGGTCCGTATTCTGAATTTAAGGTTGGGGGACCTTCGGGGACCCTCTGGACACCTGGTGGACGACTTCTAGTAACACAAACTGTTACTGTGTCTTTTTGTCTCACCCTTCTGGTTGGGAGACCAGAGTAAATTCCTGTGACCTGGAGCATTGAAGACCTGAATAGCAGTCCCAGCTCTCATAATGGCTTGTGTGGGACCTTAAGTAAATCACTTAATCTTTCTGAACCTCAATTTTCTCAACTGTAAAATGAGGGGGTTTAGGATGATCAATCATGGAACTAGTGCACCCTCAGGGACCGCTCATTCCTTGTCCATGTCAGACATCACTAATTGATGACTGTAATTCTTCTCCACTGAGCCCTGACTCGGCCTGCCCTCACCTTTAACCCAGCCCTCAGGACTGAAGGATCTCTAAGGTCACTTTCAGTGGTTAAAAAGAATGGAGCGAGCAAAGCCAGGAGAAGTGAAATGCCTTAAAATGGTGTATTTTGTGGTTATGTCATTCTACTCCTTGGAGGAGAAGACAATGTTAGCTCAAGTTCCAAGACTAAAGTTTCGCCAGGGCTTTTGCCAAGGAGCCAGGGAAGGGGCAGGTCTGCAGATCTCGTGAACACACGTTGCATCTGTAATTCTCCCGTACTTCTCTCCTCAGTGGGTATTGCCACTGAGAACTTGGGTCCCCAGGCCTAATTGTTTAAAAATAATTCTCACTTGCTTTTTAAAGTGATTGTTCAGAAGCGTTTCTTGCTGTTTCAGAATCTCTAGCATTAGGTGACATTTTCTGCCTTCCAGCAAGTGGCTTAGAATTTTTTTTTTTCCATCTTGCCCTGGCTTTGGGGAATGGTGTGGCCAAAATGGGGAAAAAGTCACAACGTCCTGTGGCTCCAGGCTGACTGATCTTTCAGAGGGAGCCCCTTCTAACCAGACAAAAGGCCAAATACAGATAACTGTTACTCTTTCTTTTATGAAAGGGAAGGTATTCCAAAGGCAGGTAGCAGTTAATTTTTTTATAACAACCTAATTGAGATATAATTTACATACCATACACTTCACCCTTTTAAACTGTACAATTCAGTGGTGTTTAGTATATTCACAAGATTATGTAACCATTACCACTAATTCCAGAACACTAATTCATCACTGCAAAGAGAAGCCCACTACTTAAGTATTAACAGTCACTCGTCACTACCCGCCCCCATCCCCAGACAAGCCACTTCCCCAGCTCTAGACAATAGCTAATCTACTTTCTATCTCCATAGATTTGCCTATTTGGACATTTCATATAAGTGGAATCACACAATATGTTGTCTTTTATGACTGCCTTCTTTCACTTAGCATAGTGCTTTCAAGATTCATCCATGCTGTAGTATTCAGCCTTTTTATAGCCTAATAATATTCCCGTTGTATGGATATACCACATTTTATTTATCCATTCATCAGTTGATGGGCATTTGGGTTGTTTCCACCTTTTGGCTGTTATGAGTAACTGTGAGCATGCATGTACAAGTTTTTGTGTAGATATGTTTTCATTCCTCTTGGATATACACCTAGAAGCGGAATTGCTGAGTCATATGATAATTTTAACCTTGTGAGGAAATGCCAAACTCTTTACCAGTGTAGCTGCACCATTTAAAAATCCTATTAACAATGTATAATGGTTCCAGTTTCTCCACATCTTTGTCAACACTTGTTATTGTCATTGATTTTAGCCATTCTAGTGGGTGTGAAGTGTTAGGTATCTTACCATGGTTTTTTTTTTTTTTTTTTTTTGCCGTATGTGGGCCCCTCACCGCCGTGGCCTCTCCCGCTGCGGAGCACAGGCTCTGGACGCACAGGCCCAGCGGCCATGGCTCATGGGCCCAGCCGCTCCGCGGCATGTGGGATCTTCCCAGACCGGGATACGAACCCGTGTCCCCTGCATCTGCAGGGGGACTCTCAACCACTGCGCCACCAGGGAAGCCCTTTACTGTGGTTTTGATTTGCCTTTCTCTAGTGACTAATGATGAGCATCTTTTCATGTGCGTATTGACCTTTTGTCTATCTTTTAGAGAAATGTCTATTCAAATCCTTTGCCCATTTTTAAAATGTATTATTTGTCTTCTTATTGTTGAGTTGTGAGAGTTCTTTATATATTCTGGATACAAATCCCTTCTCAGATGTGATTTGCAAATATTTTCTGCCAGTCTGTGGGTTATCTTTTCACTTTTTTTTTTTTTGTATCCAAACTGTGTTTATTGGGATGGTTTCCCATTCATCTTGATTCAGGGTGCTTTTCTTTTTTTTTAATTAATTAATTTATTTTTAACATCTTTATTGGAGTATAATTGCTTTACAATGGTGTGTTAGTTTCTGCTTTATAACAAAGTGAATCAGCTATACATATACATATATCCCTATATCTCCTCCCTCAGGGCGCTTTTAATACTGCTTCCGTCTAAAGGAGCATCCTTCTGTAAGCCTTGCTTTTCCTCCTGTAGGCTGGCAGAGGACAGTGGAGCAGCCAACACACAAAACTACTGTCTATGCATATGGCTAAAGATGGTGGTGATTTTATAGCATCCTGGACATTTCACGTCCATGAAATAGGAACTGGGGCTCTGCACCAGGCGCTTCTTCTTGTGTTTCTTCTTCTCCTCTTCCAGAGAGGGATGAAGGAGATCCTTTGCGAGAAGCATGTTTTCATGGGTAGATCGTCACCGCTGGAAAGGTCTTTTCACTTTCTTGGTGGTGTCCTTTGCAGCACAAAAGTTTTAATTTTGATGAAGTCCAGTTGATCTATTTTTCTTTTGTCACTTTACTTTTGGTATCATATCTAAGAAAACATCGCTTAACCCAAAATCACAAAGATTTATTCTTTTGTTTTTTTTTTCTAAGAATTTTATAGTTTTAGCTCTTACATATAGATCTATGGTCTATTTTGAGTTAATTTTTTTTTTTTTTTTTGACCTTGCCACTCGGCTTACAGGATCTTAGTTCCCTGACCAGGGACTGAACCTGGGCCATGGCAGTGAAAGTGCTGAGTCCTAACCACTGGACCGCCAGGGGACTCCTGATTTTGAGTTAATTTTTGTATATGATGTGAGGTAAGGGATCCAACTTCATTCTTTTGCATATGGAAATCTGATTGTCCCAATACCACTGTTGAAGGCAGTTTATTTTGTAATGAAATATCATCTTTCACAAAACCCCAATATATTCACATACTTTGAAAACTTCTGATGTGGTGGGAAAAGAACTGAATGGAGAAATCTAGACTCTAGTTGCATGCTGCTCCCTTCTCATTGTAGGACTTTGGGCCAGCCCACTTCCCTTCTTTGCATCACACTTCTCTCATCTATTGAATGTGACAGCATGAGTAAGAGACCTTGTATTTGGGCACTGATTGTGGAGGGGGCTGGAAAATTGTGACACTTCTCAGCAAAACTGGCTGCATTCGCTTCTGTTTACCTGGTGGCAGTCTTATGCCAAATCAATTGCCTTAGCATTTGTCAGTCTTTTTTTTTTAATTTTTAAAAAACGTTTATTCAGCTGTGCCAGGTCTTAGTTGCAGCACACGGGATCTTTTAGTTGTGGAATGTAGTATCTAGTTCCCTGATCAGGGATCAAACCCAGGCTCCCTGCACTGGGAGCGGGAGTCTTAACTGCTGGACCACCAGGGAAGTCCCAGCATTTGTCAGTCTTGAATGAGCATCAGAATCACCTGGAGGGCATGTTAAAGTGCAAAGTTCTACCTTCCGCCCCACACTCCTGGTTTGTTTCTGATTTAGATGTTCTGGGTGGGACCTGATAATCTGCATTTCTAACAGTGCTGCTGCTGATCTGGGCTTTTCCTTCTGCCTGGGAACCCCAGCTTCACCTTCACCTTGCTAATTCTTTCCTGTCCATCAGATCTCAGTATGGCTTCCTGGAGGAAGCTTCCTTGACAAAAACCACAGCTGGACTTAGGAGCCCCTTCTCTGAGCCACTGTTGTGTTATTTATCACACTGCATTGTAATTGCCAATTTATTGTCTGTTTTCTCCACTAGACTGTGAGATCCTGGTGGTCTCTGTTTTGCCCACCATTAGCTCCCCAGTGCCTGGCACAGAGCATGCCCCAAAGTCCTCACCGTGAGCTTGTTCTTGCCTGGAGCTGCTGAGAGGTTTTGCACTGGACTCGAGATGGAGAGAGACAGAGAGAGCAGCAGGAAAGAGGGAACAAAGCCAAAGCCCTCTTCCTTCCCCTCTTCTGGATTGCTAGGCAAATAAAACCACTGGGGTCCTGTATCAGTTATTTATTACCACAGCAATGCTGCATAACAAACAATGACAAAATGGCAATAAGTGCTTATTGCTCAAGGGTCTGGCATGGTTAGTCAGTTGGCTCTGCTGATCTTGCCTGGGCTCACTCACATGTCTGGGCGTCCACTGAGTGGCTGAAGACTGATCTAGAATGGCCACAGCTGGGAGGATTGAGACAACTGGGGACTGCACCATATAGTTGTCATCCTCCCCCTGGCACATAAGCTAGGCATGTCCTTCTCAGGGTGGTGGCGGAAGGTGAGAGTGAGCAAGCCCAATTACACCAGTGCTTTTTAAGCCTCTGCTTGAACCGCATTTACTAACACCCCTTTGACCAGAGCAAGTCACATGGCCCTGCCAGAGTCAGAGTGGGAGGGTGCCACAGAGTGACATTGTGAAGGGCATGGATAGTGGGGGGAGGGGGTTATTAGGGCTGTTTGCAGTTGTGATTCACCACAAGTTCATTACTGTCAGGTACTGGCCAATTATCCCGACAGGGTGGGGCTCTGTGTGTTATTGCATCTCAAAAACACGTGCCTGATTTTTAAAAAATCTTAGTGCAGAGGGACTGTGCAAAAAGGGAGATCAAGAAAGGTGGGGCTTCCCTGGTGGTGCAGTGGTTGAGAGTCCGCCTGCCGGTGCAGGGGACACGGGTTCGTGCCCCGGTCCAGGGAGATCCCACATGCTGCGGAGCGGCTGGGCCCGTGAGCCATGGCCGCTGAGCCTGCGTGTCCGGAGCCTGTGCTCCGCAACGGGAGAGGCCACAACAGTGAGAGTCCCGCGTACCGCAAAAAAAAAAAAAGGTGGTAACAGCCTGACCTTTCCTCACTCAGGACTGGAGGCTGTCGTCATTGGAGAAGTTCACGAGAATATCACGCTGCGCTGTGGCAACATCTTGGGACCGAGGGGCCTCATAACCTGGTACCGCAATGACTCGGAGCCTGTCTTCCTCCTGTCCTCCAATTCCAGCCTCCCGCCAGCCCAACCACGCTTCTCTCTGGTGAATGCCAGCTCCCTGCACATGGAGGCGCTGAGCCTGCAGGATGAAGGGAACTACAGCTGCTGGGAGGTCCTGAACGAGACTCGGTGGTTCCAGGTGTGGCTGCAGGTGGCCAGTAAGTGGTGGGTGGGGACTGAGACTGGCTGGCGTGGCGCTCAGAGCCTGGGACCCGAGGAGGCCTTTGGAGTCAATGGCCTGGGTTTCATTCTGGGCTCTGCTACCTGCAAGCTAAATGACCTCTCATACCTGTTATTTCCTCATCAGTATAGTGGAGATAAAAGGGATTCTTGCCTCATAGAATTGCTGTGAGGAATAGATCCCAGTTTATCTATATACAGTGCTGTAAATGGCTCTTGGCATATTAGTTAGCTTGTTAATATCATCCTCGCTATCAATCTCATTTTATTATACAACAAAGTCAGAGTATAACATAATCAAGTCAGACTGACTGAGTTCCAATCCTAAGGCTAGGTTACCTTGAGTAAGTAAGTAGCTTAATAACTCTGTTTTTCAGTAGCTTTGGTTTTTCTTATTTGTTAATTGGGGACAATGCATTGCATACCTTATCAGGTATATGCTCTTATGCTGTAGCGCTAAATGCAGGGCTTGGTATGAGCTACTGTTACTACTGTCTTTCCTAAATCAGTCTATCATGTCTGTCAATATATATGCATGAATTTAGAGCAAGGGTTGGCAAATCATAACCTGTGGACCATTTCTAGCCTGTTGCTATTTTTGTATGGCCTGCAAGTGACAAATTTTTTTTTACATTTTTAACGGTTGAAAAAAATCAAAAGAAGAATGATATTTGTGACATGTGAAAATTATATGAAATTCACATTTCAGTGTCCATAAATAAGGTCTTATTTGAACACAGCAACACTCATTCATTCCCATGTTATCTCTGACTGCCTTTAGTGCTACAACCTCAGAGCTGAGTGGCTGTGACACTGATTGTATGTCCTGCAGGGCCTAAAATATTTACTCTCTGGCCCCTACAGAAAAATTTGTTGGTCACTGGTTTAGAGGGATATCCACATTCTATACCCAGGGTGTGTCATTGAGTAGAAATACCCATGTGATCACTATTGCTCCCTGATTTTCTCATCTATAAATTATTTACTCATTCCTTTAGTCAATATGTATTTATTGAGAGCCCAATGCCAGGCACTATTCTAGGCACTGGGCCAAAGAATGGACAGGTCAGAGAAGGTCTCTACCCGTGTGGAGCTGACATCCTAGTAGGAGAAGACAGACAATAAGCAGGTAAACAAATGCATCAGGCAGTTTCAGAGTGACAGGTGCTGTGCAGAGAATTGAGATGGGGTGATGCGATCAGATCCTCTGAACCACTTTACATTGGTGGGTCAGAGAGGAGCTTTTGGAAAGAGTGACATTGAAGCTGAATGATACATAGGAGCCAGTCACATGAAGATAAGAGAGAGGGATCCAGGCAGAAATTGAACTAGTGCAAGATGGGTTGAACATGGTGCGTGTGTGGATGAGGAGAAGGCTGGTGTGGTGGGAACCCTGGGTGTGAGAGGGCAGGATGTGTGAGACATGGAAGGCAGGGCCAGACCATGTGGGGCCGGGTAGGACTGGTGTTATGGGTTGAATTGTGTCCCCCAGACAGATAGGTTGAAATCCTAACCCTCGATACCTGTGAACGTAACCTTATTTGGAAATAGGGTCTTTGCAGATATAATCAACTTAAGAGGAGGTCATTAGGGTGGGCACTAATTAAAATTGACTGGTATCCTTATAAGAAGAGGAAAATGCATGCAAAGACAGAGACACAGGGAGAATGTCGTACTGTGGCAGAAGCAGAGATTGGAGTAATTAGCTGCAAGCAAAGGAATGCCAAAGATGGACGGCCATAACCAGCAGCCAGGGAAGAGACAAGGAAGGGTTCTCTCCTAGAGCCTTTGGAGGAGTACAGCCCTCCTAGCACCTGATTTCATACTTCTGGCCTCCAGAACAGTGGTAGAATCAATTTCTGTTGTTTTAAGCCATCTGGTTTGACTTACTTTGTTAAGGCAGCCCCAGGACACTAATACACCTGGTCAAAAATTGGGATTTTATTCTGGGTGCAGGAGGAACTCCTGGAGCTGTAAGCAAGCAGGGATGTGGTATCATTTGAATTACACGTGGAGAATGGATGTGTGCGGTCTCAAGAAAGACTGGTAAAATAAGAAACAAGGAAACCAAAAACAACTATACTCCAATAAAAATTAATTTTAAAAGAACTTAAAGAAACTAAAAACAAACAAACAAAAAACCACACAAGGAAGCCAATCGGCAGTGTAGGATATTAGTGGCCAGAGTCAGGGTAGCAGCACTGACCTTGGTGAAAATGTACAGGTTCAGAAAATATTTTTGAGGTACACCTGCAAGATTTGCTGGTGGATTAGAAGTGGAGGATGAAGGAAAGAGAGGCTTCAAGGACACGTCTAGATTTTTGGATGGTTTGTACGTTTTCCACCAGCTCTTAAGGCTTATGGAATTTGCGAATGCAGTGTTTTTGGGTCTGGAGATGCCATGGATGAATTGCTGAATGGCCAGGAATGAATGTGGGTGTATCAAAAAATGTCACCCAATTTGGCCCAGTTCTGATTGGTTCTCACTGTGAGCCCATGGGCGGGTGCCAACAGGCCTCCCTCACTCCAGCTGTCAAACGGTAATTAGTAATTCTTTCGGGAGAAGCCCTTCTGCAAGGCCACGAAGATGAGCCAGCTCTGCCCCTCTGCAGCCCTTCTAGTCTTCCTGGGCACCCTGGTGGCCAGCACCCCAGGGGGTGAAAACAGCAACCAGGCCCAGGCCCTGCACCCTGCCTTCTGCCTGGAGCCTCCCTACGTGGGTCCCTGCAGGGCCCTGTTCATCGGGTACTTCTACAATGCGAAGTCCAGGCTCTGCGAGACCTTTGCTTACGGCAGGGGCAGAAGGAAGCAGAACAACTTCCTGGATAAGGAGGACTGCATCAGCACCTGTGGTGGCTGCAACAGGGCTCAGGAGAGCCGGGCAACTGTGCTCCCCTGAGATGGCAGTCTTAGGAGGCCCCAGGGCTGGGCTGCTGCTGCTTCTGAAAGATTTGAGCCTTCTCCTCTACTTCCTTCTCAAACCTACCTTCCTCAGCAGGACCCTGCCTCTTTCCTCACTGCATCCTCACCTTCATACCCCTCTTCACCATTACTGCACTCCTTGGAGGGGGCAGCGATGGAATTTCTGGCATCCAGTTCTGAGCATCAGTGGTGGCAGAGGTGTTTTTCAATAATGAACCCCCTTTCCCCACAAAAAAAAAAAAAAAATTCCTTCGGGACTTCCCTGGAGGTCCAGTGGTTAAGACTGTGCTCCCAACGCATGGGGCACGGGTTCGATCCTTGGTCAGGGAACTAAGATCCCGCGTGCTGCACGGTGCGGCCAAAAATAATAATAATTCCTTCATGTCAGTCTTGTCAATAAGTGTCTTTGCTTTTGGCCTCAGAGGAGTAAGGTGGCATTACAACTTGTGGGGCTTTTTTTTTTTATTTTCACTCTGTGCGGTTTATGAGGATTTTATCTGACACTGACTTATTAATCATTGGCTAAGTTTATTGGAGGTTGGATTCGTTTCATTATTGCCCTGTAGGGAGATAAATGCAAGGTCTTCTTATGATGAAAGTGAATTTACATAAAAAAAATCACTAAACTCAAATGGTGTTTTGAGCTCCCTGAGTTACTGTGGTATGATTTGTGTTAAGGAAACGTCTTCATTTGGAAACATAGGGGGTCCCTGACTGGTGTAGGGCTTGTTCGTGAAAACAGGACACAGGCTGTCTTAGTCAGTTTGGGCTGCTATAACAAAAGTAGCATGGTCTGGGTGGTTTAACAACAAACATTTATTCCTCACAGTTCTGGAGGCAGGGAAGTCCAAGATCAAGGTGCGGGCAGATGCAGTGTCTGGTAAGGGCCTGCTTTCTGGTTGGCAGATGTGTGTCTTCTCTCCTTGGTGGAGAACAGAGAGGGAGGAAGCAAGCTCTGTGGGGTCTCTCCTTATAAGGGCACTCATCCCATTCATGAGGGCTCTGCTTTCATGACCTAATCCCCTCCCGAAGGCCCCACCTCCAGATGCCATCACACTGGGGACAGGCTTCAGCATGTGAATTTTGGGGGATACAAACGTTCAGTCCATAGCACAGGTGTCCTCCGGTTTCACAGACACCAGGGCCCTCTGGAACGTCAGGCCTCGTCCCCATTCCACGAGAGACCCTGGGCCAACACCAGACCCTTCTGGGCACCAGGGAGCCCCTTCTTGCTCCTCAGACAGTGGCAGAAGGGGAGGCCTTGGCATCTCAGATTGGAATTCAGCCCTCATTTCTGCATGGAAGATTTAGGAAAATGGATTAGGCTTGACCCAACCACTACTTCCGGGAGGGTGGTGATGTTGCTGAGTGGCTGAGGGCATACGCTCTGAGGCCCAGCTGCCCGGGTTCGAACGCAGGTCCTGCTGGCTGTTGTCTTTGTGACCTTGGGGAAGTCGCTTGAACTCCTCCAACCTTAGTTTTATCATCTGTGAATTCAGGGGTAGTGGTGGGAGCTAGGCACAGATTCCCTGCACACATTCATGAGATAAACACGCACAGACTTCAGCACAGAGTCGGGCACATGGTGTATATGTACTTGGTCCATGTTACCTCCATCAGCTGGTTAAGGAGGTGACGGGATTCTCGTGGGAAAAATGCATCTCAAGTTCCCATCCGTGAGTACATCTGGGCTTTTCGAAGAAGACCTTCATGCCTCTTGCTTTTCCCGTCTTTCTACTGACATGGTTGATAACTTAGTCTCTTAAGGAGAAAAGTTTGGAAATATTCTAACATGGCCTTGGAAGCTAGGGGAAAAAAATCTGAGATGTGGCAAGTTGTTATCTGTACGTGACTTTGTTTTCTTGTTTTGTTAAAAAAATTTTTTTTTCTTCCAGCTTTATTGAGGTACGATTGACATGCAGCACTGTATAAGTTTAAGGTGTCCAGCATAATGACTTGACTTACATACATCATGAAATGTTGACCGCAATAGGTTTAGTGAACATCCATTGCCTCATGTAGATACAAAATTAAACAGCAAACAATTATTTCCTGTGATGAGAACTCTTAAGATTTACTCTCTTAACTTTTATATATGACATACAGCAGTGTTAATTATATTTATCATGTTGTACATTACATCCCTAGTACTTATTTATCTTATAACTGGAAGTTTCTACCTTCATACAATTTCCCCTCCTACTCTTCACCTCTGATAACCACAAATCGGATCTCTTTTTCTGAGTCTTTTTGTTTGTTTGTTTCTGAAGTATAAGTGACCTATAGCATTGTTAGTTCCTGTTACACAACACAGTGATTTGATATTTCTATACTTTTCAAAATGATCACCACAATAACTCTAGTTATGACCTGGCTCCATACAGAGATATTACATAATTATTGAGTATATTCCCTGCACTGGACGTTTCATACCCATGACTCATTTATTTTGTAACTGAAAGTTTGTACCTCTTAATTTCCCTCACCTTCCTCCCCTCTGGCAACCACCTGTTTGTTCTCTGTATCTATGACTCTGTTTCTGTTTTATGTTTTTTCATTTGTTTTATTTTTTAGATCCCACATATAAGTGAAATCATACACTTACGACTTTCTCCATCTGACTTATTTCACTTAGCATAATATCCTCTAGGTCCTCCATATTGTCACAAATGGCAAGATTTCATTCTTTTTATGGCTGAATAGTATTCCATTGTATATATGTACCACATCTTCTTTATGCATTCATCCGTTGATGGACACTTAAGTTGCTTCCATATCTTGGCTATTGTAAATAATGCTGCAGTGAGCATAAGGGTGCACATATCTTTTCTTTTTTCTTTTTTGGCCATGCCACATGGCATGTGGGATCTTAGTTCCCTGACCAGGGATGGAACCCATGACCTCTGCAGTGGAAGCATGGGGTCTTAACCACTGGACCACCAGGGAAGTCTCATATCTTTTCTAATTAGTGTTTTCATTTTCTTTGGATAAATACCCAGGAGTGGAATTGCTGGATTGTGTGATAGTTCTGTTTTTAATTTTTTGAGGAATCACCATACTGTTTTCCATAGTGGCTGCACCAGTTTACATTCCAGCACCAACAGTGCACAAGGGTTCCCTTTTCTCCACACCCTCTCCAACACTTGTCATTCGTTGTCTTCTTAGTAATAGCCATTCTGACAGGTGTGAGGTGGTATCTCACTGTGGTTTTGATTTGCATTTCCCTGATGATCAGTGATGGTGAACATCTTTTCATGTGTCTGTTGGCCATCTGTATGTCTTCTTTGGAAAAACGTCTATTCAGTTTCCCTGCCCATTTTTTAATCTTTTTTATTATTTTGATATGGAGGTGTATGCATTAAAAACTTAAATGTGAGACCTGGAACCATAAAACTTCTAGAAGAAAACATAGGAAATATGCTCTTTGATATCGGCCTTAGTACTTTTTTTTTTTGGATATGTCTTCTTAGGCAAGGGAAACGAGCAAAAATAAACAAATGAGACTACATCAAACTAAAAAGCTTTTTGCACAGTGAAAGAAACTGTCAACAAAACAAAAAGGCCAATTACTGAATGGGAGAAGATAGCTGCATATGATATATCTGATAAGGGGTTAATATCCAAGATATACAAAGAACTGTAAGTGACCTTGAATGTGTGAATGGACAGAGATGCTGCAGAAACATGAAGCTGGCTGTATGAGGGCCGGGAACTTTCTCCCTCCTTACCACCTGGATCTCTGCTTATCCATCAGTGGGCATTTGGTGCCTCTGCCTTCTAGGGAGTGAGGTTTTCTATAGGCCTGGGGTGATACAACCTGTCTGGAATGGGCACTGCAATGTGACTTTGTTATTCATCTCAGGAGTAAGAACTCTGCACTGTTCCTTGTTAAGTTAATGATGCAGTTGAAGAGTCTTGCCATTGAGATTGGGACTGCTGCTCCTGAGGGTACAGAAATCCCTTAGTCCAGAGCAGTTCAGGATTGCCACAGCTGTTTATTTCACTGACTTACCTACCCATCCGCTCCTGCCTCCAAGTCAGGTGGATACGAGGTTAGAACCACTGTGTGTTTACCTGCAGAAAGCCTGGAGTGGATGGAGTGGGTAGCACAGACCTTAACATATTCCAGTAGAATTCGTGCTTCTTTCAAGAGATGATCCCTTAGCCGCTGGGGAGCTGAGTGGTACACAATGCCAGACTCTCCCTGTGTCTATTTTTCTCAGGCCCAGCAAGTGTTGAGGGAGCATTTGAGTTGGTTGGCACATGGGCAATGAGGAAGCTGGTTTGTATCAACCTCCAAGAGCCCCTTTGGATTTGGGGTTTGGAGGATGGGAGTGCTCCTGTTTAGCTAGTGATGTGGCTGCCACTCCCAACTTCCAGGAAAGGGAGTCTCAGGAAAGCCCCATGTTCCCCGACTAACTGGGCCCATCTGATTTGTACTCGTTCTGTGATGCTGATGGTGTCACTGTGCCCTATCACAACATAAGGTCCTAGGGAAAGGAGATGTTGGGCATACTGAAGAAAGATTGCTGGCCCCGTCAGAAGACGGGATGAACTTTGCCCAAAGATTGATTAACCTGAGTCTTGCCAAGCTCATCTGAAGCAGAGATGTATGCTTGTAAGAGGCTGAGGACCTCTGGGTTTTGGTCTTCTGGACAGAATCAGCGGTCACTAGGGAGGTGGGGAGGCAATGGGGTTGTTATATTCACCTCTATGTTCCATCTCCTTTTTTTTTTTTTTTTTTTAATTTGGCTGTGCCACACGGCTTGGAGGATCTTAGTTCCCTGACCAGGGATTGAACCTGCACCCTCGGCAGTGAAAGCGCAGAGTCCTAACCACTGGACCACTAGGGAATTCCTTATGTTCCATCTCTAAGTGATATCAAAACACTCTGTAAGTTTCCCCAAGGATCTTGTCCCACTGTGGAACAACAGGTACACCCACTGGTTAGCAGAGGCTAGTCAGTACATTCTTAGGTCATTTTCAAATAAAAATGCTGGTGTGAAGAATAAATGTAGGAAAATAACTTTTCGTCTTGTCAAAGAACCCAAGATACGAAGATGGGAATCTCCTATTTTGTGGGTCCCTGAGATGTAAATTAACTCTTTGAGACACTTGACTGGCCAACCTATAGTTATGGTGGGGAAGGAAAGAAGTGAGTTCTGATGTCAAGAATGACTACAGAGAACAGGAAGGCAGCAGCAGTAGTGGATTGTTGTAGAACAGGAATCAAACTTTTTCTGTAGAGGCCAGATGGTAAATATTCTAGTGTTTCTGAGTCAACAGGTAAAAACGAGGATATCATATAAGTACTTATATAACAAGAGAGAAAACAAATTTCCACATTTTTTTTGTTGACAAAATTCAAAATATAATAATAACTGAGTACTTTTTTTTTTTTTTGGACGCACCACGAGGCTTGCAGGATCTTAGTTCCCCAACTAGGGATTGAACCCAGGCCACTGCAGTGAAAGCGCCGAGTCCTAACCAGTGGACTGCCAGGGAATTCCCATAACCTAGTACATTTTTTTGGTAGTGCAGGCTTACTAATGAGAAGAAAGGGATTCTTTGGGCGGGGGAGGGATAACATTTCACTTAGTTGGGGTTCAAAGTTAGTGTTCTCTCTCATCAAATCGATTGTGGATGTTCATCTGTACATACAGTCTTAGCTTGTAGGCTGTACAAAAGCAGACAGCGGGCCGTTGTTTGCCGATGCATGTTCTAGAATCAATCTACAAGTATACTACTGTTAATAATGTCAGATAACATTCATAGAACATTGACCACATGTCAAACACCAGGCTAAGTGTTCTGCTTATATTCTCTCATTGGATCCTTCAATAACCTGGTGATAGAAGCTACTCCTGTTCTTTTCATTTCATAGGAAGGACAGGAGGGTGAGAATAGGAGAGATGGACACTTGCTCAAGGTTGTCTGTCTAAAAGTGGCAGTAGAATTTACACCCAGGTCTGTCTGAATGCAGAGTCCAAGTTCATAACCACTAGGTAAGGCATCCATCCAAGAAACTGACATGACCAAGGCCTCCATAAGATGCTGAACCTTTGTAAACACGCTGTATTTTTATTTATTTGCTGTTTTATCTTTGTTTCCTCTCCTATCTGTCTGTCTCTCCGAGTGATTGCTACCATCACCCTGCAAGCAAAAAGGGCTGGTGGTTTCTGTTTAGGAATATCAGCGGGTGGAGAGAGAGGTGGGAGGGATGGAAATGGGTACCGCCTTCTTTTTAGTCAGAGTAAGGGAAGAACCCCAGGGATTTAAGAAGATGGTGTCAGCTTTAATTAAGAAAGCAGACTCAACCCAAAGGTTTATAAAAAAGCTGTAACCTTTGAACACTTAATTCAGAAGGCTCTTCAGGTTCTCTCATTTGATTTTTTTTTTTTAACCCTTCCGCCTACAGCGTTCTCATCCATTCCCTTTATCCAAACCCATGTTTTGCTCAGCATTGTGTTGGTCAAAAGCCCCTCCCAGGGAATTCCTTGGCGGTCCAGTGGTCAGGACTCGGTGCTTTCACTGCCAAGGACGAGGGTTTGATACCTGGTTGGGGAACTAAAATCTTGCAAGTCACGTGGCACAGTCCAAAAAAAAAAAAAAAAAGCCCCATCCCAGCCAGTTTCTGGGGGTCTCACTGTTCATGACAGGCCTCTGTGGCCCTCCAGACCACAATTTGGAAGACCCACGTGGTCCAATCTAACACAGTACCTTTGCTGGCCCAGGTGTGGCTGCCAATACCACAGAGGTACCCTGTGCTTGGCTGGGTGCTCGCCAGCTGTGGGCACTCCCTAGGACCTGCTGGTCCACATACCTACTGGACCTGCTGGTCCACATACCTACCCAACTAGTCAGCAACGGGCAATGGGATATTTGAGCACCTCCCAAACTACAGTATAATTTTTTCCCCAGACGCTCTGTGGGAGGTGACATGATTCCAGCAAATCATTGCAACTTTTAGGAGCCAGCCCTGACTAGACAAGCATATTGTCAAGAGTATTTTCCTCAGAAACCCACAATTTCTGTCGTTATACAATGGCCCCAGAATAGGTGGAAGTAGCTTCTGTACTTTGAGGGGATCTGGCAAAGCCTTTCCTCCCCCTAATAATTTATCCCCTGGGCATATTTTTGTCCAGAATTCTTCAGTCATAGATTTATCCCTTTGGCCAAGCATTGCCCTTTCTGGACTCTTCTTAAGAGGAAGTCTCTGGTGGAGGCAACACACTACAGGACTTTAGTATATATAGGATCAAAGAGGATCTTAGATGCACTGGGTACCAATCGTGGGACGGCCTTTCTGGCACTGTTCTGAGTGCTGTATGATACTAATTCATTTAATTGTCATGACAACTCCATAAAGTGGGTTCTAGCATCACCCCCATTTTACAGATGAGGAAATGGAGGCTTAAGAGAAGTTAAATACTTTGCCCAAAGTCACACAGCTAGTAAGTGGAGTTAAAAATTGGGGCTGGAACCAATGTTTCTTGTCTTTCAGTGTGAAATTGTGCCAGGGGTCCCCAAGACCACCCCCAGCTTCACTGATTCTCTAGGAGAACTCACAGGACAATGAGGACCATGCTCCCAAGAGTCTTCTCCCAGTGCAGTCACATGGGACACGCTTAATTCCTCCAGCAACAAGTTGTGGCAACACGTGTGGAATATCTACCAGGGATGCTCGTTAGAGACTCCAGCGCCCTAGGTTTTTACTGGGGCTTGTCACATAGGCATCCTCTGCCTAGCACATACCAAAATTCCAGACTCTCAGAAGGAAAGCAGGTGTTCAGCATAAGCCACACTGTTTGTACAAACAGTTTAGGCCCGGTGAGCCCCACTCTTACCAGTTCTGGGAACGGTGGGAACCGCCCTGAAATCCAAGCTCCTAGTTGCCAGCCCAGGCCAACCGTGCAGGCAGGCCTTTCTAAGGAAAGCACTCAGGCCTGCTACGTTAACTCTTTTTTTTTTCTTTTGTGGGATCTTAGTTCCCCAACCAGGGATTGAACCCAGACCCTTGGCAGTGAGAGTGCAGAATCCTAACCACTGGACCACCAGGGAAGTCCTGCTATATTAACTCTTTAAGGCACAGATATCCTTTCCACTCATCTGTGTTTTTGAAAAGGGGCGATTTGCATTTTCCGTCTTCTGTAAGGATTGATCCCCTCAGTAAATCTCACGGAATTGCTCAGGAGTAAATTAAGGCATGGCTAAGGGCACTTGGCAGTGTTTGTCACACAATAAGTGGTTGATATTGTCATCCTCACTGGCTGCTTCCTGATTATCTCTGTGTCTCTTAGAGCTGGTAAGGGGCTCCAGTTAACTCTTACGCCTTCCCCACCCGCTCTGTCGTTCCCAGGAGGCCCCTATCACGTTGCGGTCAACATCTCCAGCACCGGCAGGCTCCCCAACGGCACGCTGTATGCGGCCAAGGGCTCCCGGGTGGATTTCTGCTGCAGCAGCAGCTCCTGGCCTCCGCCCATGGTGGAGTGGTGGTTCCGGGCCCCGGATTCTAGCACCGAGCCCTTCGGAAACAACCTGACGGCCAGCTGCTTCACGCTGTTACTGATGTCACAGAACCTCCAAGGGAACTACAGCTGTTTGGCCACCAACATGCTCGGCGGGAGACATCGAAAGGTGACCACCGAGCTCCTGGTCTACTGTGCGTAAGAAGTGCTCCCCTCCCCCACTCCTTCACCTTGACCCTTCGTGAACTGTGTGTTCGTGCCTCCCCTTTGTATACAAAGACTTACCTGATGCACAGGTTCTAACATGCTTCTGCAGCTCCCTCGACACACACGTACACGTGTCAAAGAGAGTGTTGCCTCTTCTGGAAGCTCACTGCTAACTAGGAGTACAGGAGAGTCCCTGTGAGTCATAGAGGGGAATTAATGCCAGGTCTAAAGTTTTTTTTTAATTGAGGTGAAAGTATATAACATAACATTAACCATTTTAAGATGTACAGTTCAGTGGCATTGAGTCTATCCACAGTGTTGTGCAACCATCACGTTTATCTAGTTCCAAAACATTTTCATCACCCCAAATTGGAAACCCCATATCCGTGAAGCAGTCACTCCCATACCCTCTTCCCCCAGCCCCTGGCAACCACCAGTCTATGTTCTATCTCTATGGATTTGCCTATTCTGGACATATCATATAAATGGAATCATACCCTATATGACCTTTGGGGACTGGCATCTTTCCCTTAGCATCATGTTTTCAAGGTTCATCTTGTTGTAGCTTGTGTCAGTACTTGCTTTCATTTCTTGGCCTAAGAGTATCTATTGTATGGTTCTACCACAATTTGTTTATCCATTCATCTGCTGTCACGCTCTCCATGAACACAGGCCCTCTAGCGCTGTTAAGAACCAATAGTTCATGAATCTTTATTTTTCAGGTGAAGAAACAACAACCCAATGCACCTATGCACACATTTAGTGGAGGAAAACCACTGTAGAAATAAACACAGGGTGCACTCCTAATCCATGCTAACCAAAGGGAGCATGAGAACGACAATTAGCAGGGAGGGCAATGACACACTTACTTTATACGTTATTCAGAGCCTTTGTAAGTCTCAATGCTGTCTATCATAAATGACATTTATCGTATATAAAGTCATATGTGCTTGTTGTAGGAAACAGATGAGAAGAAAGAAGAAAATAATCACTTGTACTCTAACCATCATTTTGGTATATTTCCAATAATTTTTCTTTTACATGCCACACATCTACAAATTAAGATCCAAATTTCTATTTATATGTATTATATAAAATATATAAAGGTATATGACATACATAATATATATACTATCTACATACATATATAATATATATTATTTTATATATAATTATGAACACATAGGTTACAACAGGTTTGTAATTTGTTAAATTTTTATATATTCTTTTAAGTGGTACTTGCACATAGCAAAAAAAAGGTGTGTGTTGAGGTTTGGGGATGGATAAATCTCCCTCTTCCTGCAACTCCCTCTAGGGACCAGCAGCGCCCAGTAGAACTTTCTGTGATGATGGAAATGTTCTCTTCTGTATGGCCTAATAGCTACCATGTGTGATGACTAGGAAATGTGAGTAGTCTGGTGGAGGAAATAAATTTGTAATTAAATAAATGAAAATTTAAATAGCCACACGTGGCTAGTGAGAAATGCAAATCTCTTCCAAGATTTAACACCCAGCCGAGGAAACCCAACTTGTGTCAGGCACTAATTTATGCTAGGAGCTATCTCAAAGTACACTAACTGGGGTTGACGTTTCTCTGATACCCTGGTTCTGTAACCCATAGGGTCAGCCCAGTGGCTCATCTTAGTCTGTGATTAAGGCCACGTCCTCTGGTGTTTTGCAGCGCCCCCTCCGTCAGCCCCTCAGTGCTGGGCAGAGCTGCCGCCAGGATTGTTCACGCTGCAGCTCAGCTGTCGCTGGGCCGGAGGATACCCAGACCCAGACCTCCTGTGGACAGAAGAGCCAGGAGGTGTGGTTATGGGGATGTCAAAGCTGGGGGTTGAGATGCTGAACCAGCCCCAGCTGTTGGACGGCAAGAAGTTCAAGTGTGTCGGGAGCCACATAGTGGGGCCGGAGTTGGGAGCCAGCTGTGTGGTACAGATCAGTAAGTCTGCTTTGCCTTGTCCTGGGGTTCTGGGGTCCACTCACCTTCCTCTTTTCTGGGACAACCCTTTGAAAGAAGGTCTGGGAGAGAAATCCCAGGGTGTTGGAGTGAACTGAATTCCTTCCATTTCTTCCTTCCTTTTGCTTTTTTTTTTTTAATTGAAGTATATTGGATTTACAATATTGTTTTAATTTCTGCAGCAGAGTGATTCAGTTACACACACACACACACACACACACACAAATATATGTATACACACATTCTTTTTTACATTCTTTTTCATTCTGGTTTATCACAGGATATTGAGTATAGTCCCCTGTGCTATACAGTAGGACCTTGTTGTTTACCCATTCTATATATACTAGTTTGCATCTGCTAACCCCAAATGCCCTCTTCATCCGTTCCTTTCAAACTTTAAAGATGCTTAATGAAACTTCTTGGTTGTAGTCCAAGCTGGTTTTCCCTTGCGGTTTCTAAGTACCGAAGATGGAGCAGTGAACAAGACAGACAAGGTTCATTTACTAGTTATCTCCTGTTATGGAACAAATTACCCCAGAACTTAATGGCTTCAAACAACAGTCATTATCTCACAATTTCTGTGGGCCAGGAATTCATAGAGGGCAAGGTGCTGGCATCTTGATTTAGAACTTCAGACTTTCCGAGCTGTGAGAATAAATATCTGTTGTTTTAAGCCACCCCGTTTGTGGTACTTTGTTACAGCAGCCTCAGGAAACCAGTACAGTGAGTAAGCCAGGGCCAGAGCGTGTTGGGTTGTGTTGGCCCTGGTGAGGTTGTCCTCACAGTTTATGAGGGTAGTCCTCAGAGGTGCAGCTGTGGAGAGCTGACGTGCTGAGAAGTGAGCCCTGCTGTGTCAGCAGCTGCCTGTTTTCCCAGGCAAGTGGCATTCAGATGGTTCACCCTTCTCACTGACTCATTCAGCACACTGCTTCCGGCTGTCCCCTCTGTGTCAGGTACCATACCTGGCCTTGGGCAACAGAAGGGACCAAGACTCTCTTTCTGCCCTAGGACAGGGCTTGGTAAACTATGCCTCATGGGCCAAATCCGACCCAATTGGTTTGGGGACCATTTTTTAAAAATGAGATTTAAGTCACATAATATAAACGTCACTATTTTTTTTATTTTTTGGCCGCACCCTGCAGCCTGTGGGATCTTAGTTCCCCGACCAGGGATCGAACCTGCGCCCTCGGCAGTGAAAGCTCAGAGTCCTAACCACTGGACCGCCAGGGAATTCCCTAAAATTCACTATTTTAGAGTTTATAATTCATTGTTTTTTTTAGTATGTTCACAATGTTATACTACCATCACCATTCTAATCCAGAATATTTCCATCACCCCCAAAAGAAACCCTAGCAGTCACTCTCTCATTTCCCAGTATCTCCACCGACATCGAGTGTTATTAATTTTTTAGTTTTTTCCTGTTTGCTAGTTGGGATATGGCATATTGTTTTCATTTGGTTTTCTTTGATCACTGGTGGAGTTGATAATTTTCATATGCGCACTGACTTCCTATATATTGTCTGTGAATTATCTGCTCATATTTTGTCCATTTTTCTATTGGCTTGTTCATCTTTTCTTATTATTCCATAAGAGTCAGTTAATTTCATAGAACTGTCATGCACGTTATAGATATTTTTCTGGCATATTTGGCTCCTAAACCACATTTCTGCTAGTGATGAGCAGTTTCTGATTTTGAAAATTTCACCTCTGTCAGTCCTGTTCTTTTTTTTTTTTTTTTTTTTTTTTTTTGCGGTCCGCAGGCCTCTCACTGTTGCGGCCTCTCCCGTTGTGGAGCGCAGGCTCCGGACACGCAGGCTCAGCGGCCATGGCTCACGGGCCCAGCCGCTCCGCGGCATGTGGGATCTTCCCAGACCGGGGCACGAACCGGTGTCCCCTGCCTCAGCAGGCGGACTCCCAACCACTGCGCCACCAGGGAAGCCCTTTTTTTTTTTTTTAATAAATATTCATTTATTTATTTATTTGGCTGCACAGGGTCTTAGTTGTAGCATGCAGGATCTATTGATAGTTGCTTGACCAGGGATCGAACCCTGGCCCCCTGCATTGGGAGTGCGGAGTCTTAACCACTGGACCACCAGGGAAGTCCCCTCTCAGTCCTGTTCTTTTAGGTTTCTGCACTCAGAAGGTCTTTGACTCTTTCTTATTAACTTACTCCTTGTAATCCTCACAGTAGCCTGCAAATTACAGATGATAACATGTGTGAACTAATTTACCCAAGATCAGTTGGCTCATAAGTGACGGAGCCAAAACATAGCCAGGCTGGTCTGACGCCAGCGCCCTTGCTTTTATCCAGGTAGTGCTGACTGCTTTCCTGGTGACCTTCCACACATGATCTAGCAAATCTTTTTGGGTAGGATTTAGGTGCTCAGCATGGTTCCAGGTACTGTGGAGGAATACAGAGTCTTTGCCTTTAAAGGACTTAAACTTTACTTGGAGAGAGAAGTCTGGCCAATGTGGAGCAGGAAATGACAATATCACAAATACAACTGACCCTTGAACACCGCAGGTTTGAATTGCGTGGTTCCGCGTACATGTGAATTTTTTTCAATAAATGTTGTATCTGTATTTTCACTTAACAGGTCTTTAAATTAACTCACTGTGGGGAAAAGTTTGTGTCTGATTAGAGATCATAGGATATAGAAGCAAAAGAACTAGGGTTTGAGTCCTGATTCTATCCAAACTGTTTCAGCTTCCTGTCCTTGGGCGAGTCATTTATCAATTCCTTTGCTTCTGAGGCAGAGAGAGCAGGACGTGGATTTTTAGATTTCTCGCAGGTTGGTCCCCCAACCCCCATGTTGTTCAAGGGTCAACTGCGATGGTGACATTAACATTTACTGAGTGCAGATAGAGTGCAGGTGCCAAGTGTTTTGCACACAGTATCTCGTTCAGTCCTCAATCACCCTGTGAGCTGAGAGCTCGTATTATCCCTCAGAATTAGTTTCCTGGAGCTGCTGTAACAAAGTATCACGAACTTGGTGGCTTAAAACAACAGCCGTTTATTCTCTCTCAGTTCTGGAGGCTAGAAGTTTGAAATCAAGGTGTCGGCAGGGCCGTGCTCCCATCAGAGTCTTCATGGGAGAATCCTTCCTGGCCTCTTCCAGCTCCTCATGGCTCTATGTGTTCCTTGGCTTGTGGCTGCATCACTTTGGTCTCTGCATCCATTTTCACGTGACCTTCCCCTCTGTGTGTATGTCTCCCTGTGGCCTCTCTTCTTCTTATAAGATACCAGTCCTTGGAGTTAGGGCCCACCCTCAATCCAGGATGATTTCATCTTGAGATCCTTACCTTAACTAGTTACATCTGCAAAGACTCCATTTCCAAATAAGATCACGTTCTGGGGTTCTAGGTGGACATGAATTTGGGGAGGATGCTCCATTTTACCGATGGTGAAACAGAGGCAGCCGACTTGCCCAGACTGCAAATAGAAAGCAGTATACACACTCAGAGTGGTACATAATGAGGACGTCTGAAGTGTGTTATGGACAGTAAGTCCCAGGAAGTGAATAAATGATGGACCGATGCTGAGAGAGGGTGAAATTAGCAGAGGCAGCTAGTGGGGTTGTGTTATTTCGCCCTTACCCTTCCATTTTATTTGCAGATCTTGCCTAAGTCTTTATTCCTGTGACCCCTGAGACTTGACCAATAATTTGAATCTAAATATGTGCTCAGGGTTAAGAAATGTGTCTGGAGAAGGGAGCTGACCAGAAGTTTTCCCAATTCCAGGAGCACAGGAAGCAAGCACAGAGCCTGGACCCTTCTCGGACTCTGATGCCGTCCAGTTCTCCCCACCTCCCTCTTGGGCACTCGAACCTGGATGTGCATACAAGTCACCTGGGGGGGCCGGTTAAAATGCAGGTTCTGACTCTCCTGGTCTGGGTTGGACCCAATATCTGCGTTTCTAATTGCCTCCAGGAAGTGCTGGTGCTGCTGGTCATAAGACCACACCTTGAGTAGCAAGGCCCTTGCAGGCGAGGGGTGTCTGGATCATTCCACTTGAAAGGACTAGTACAACCCTGAAGTGTAATGCTAACGTCCACCTCAGGGATCCAGGGCAGTGTAGCCCCCAAGCTGATGAAAAGTGATGCTTTTGGGGAATTCTGCTGCCCAGATCGATCTATCTATCTATCTACCTTTTTTTCCTTCTTTCATTTCTTTTCCTTCCTTCCTTCCTTTCTTTCTCTTTCTTCCTCCCTCCCTCCCTCCCCTTCCTTCCTTCTTTCTCTCTCTCTCTCTCCCTCCCTCCCTCCTTCCCTCTCTCTCTCTTTCTTTCTTTCCTTCAGCTGTGCCACGCAGTTTGTGGGATCTTAGTTTCCCAACCAGGGATTGAACCTGGGCCACCCGGCAGTGAAAGCACCAAGTCCTAACCACTGGATGGCCAGGGAACTCCCCAGATCTCTCTTTATATGGTGTGTAGCCTCTAAACTGAAGACGCCAACTCAGCCTATGATAAGCTGCGGTGTTACTGTTACAGAGCCCCGCCCCAGCATGTGGTTGGCCTCTTGCAGATCTGTGAGGGCCCAGCAGCACCTGCCCCACCCCTGACGCAGTATACCTTTAAGTGAAACTCGTTGAATTTATAGGTGCCACACTAGCTGGATGGTGACACAGCTGTCTGAGGGGTGAGTGCTGTGTCTGGCAAAAGTACATGATGTTTGTTTGGGGTTCAGGGGAGGTGCACTGGGGGAATTGTTTGTTTTGCTTTTAATAAAGGAGGAGGGGGCCATTTATCAAACTTTGGTTTGGGACCCCCAAATACAGCCATACTGATGAGGCTTGTCACTGCTGCTGGCTTTGTGACCCTAAAGGAAATTCTGGTTAACCATGAAGCGGGGAAGGAGTGATTTAGCAACATGGGGGGAATCTGACAGTTGATCCAAGAAGGAGTGTCCGCAGGTGAGTTTTCTGAGCAAAACCAGGTTTGGGGTATTCTCTTCTGTTAACCTGACCTAGAGAGAGAGGCTTCTGGGTTGTTCCACCCCCACCCCCTTGCCCCTTCCCCCTTCCGCAGATGCCAGCAGTGAAACCCTAGTTTCTCTCTTGGAACAACGGCCAAGGGGAAGCGTGTAGTTTCACTCTCCAGGGCAGGAACCCAACATGCTGCTCTGTATCCCTCAGCTGCTGAAAATATGGATTTCATAAATCCTCCCAAGATGAATTTGCTACCCTTCCCAAGAGGGTGTGCATTTTGGGAAAAGGCTTCTCTTGCAAAGGATACAAGTAGATCGCCATAGTAGACCTCATAGCTCCCTGTGTCCCACTTAAATCAGACCCCAAGGCCACAGGGATGCCACATTCTGAGTTTTCTCGGACAGACCTGTGCTAGACAGAAGAATGGCCCCCAAAAGATGTCCACATCCTAATCCCCAGAACCTGTGATAATGTTACCTTACATGGTAGAGGGACTTTGCATCTGTGATTAAGAATTTTGAGATGGGGAGAGTGTCCTGGGTTATCTGGGTGGGCCCAGTGTGATCCCAAGGGTCCTTATAAGAGGGAGGCAGGAGGGTCACATGCAGTAGTGAGAAGTGATGACAGATGCAAGAGGTAGGAGTAATTCAAGGAAGGGACTACAAGCCAAGGAATGCAGGTGGCTCCTTTCTAGAAGCTGAGAAAACAAGGAAATGGATTCTCACCTAGAGCCTCCAAAAGGGACCAGCTCTGCCAACACCTTGATTTTAGTTCTGCAAGATTATTTCGGACTTCTGACCTCCAGAACTATAAAAGGATAAATTTGTGTTGTTTTAACTGCTAAGTTTGTGCAATTTGTTACAGCAGCAACAGGAAACTAATACAGCTGCCTTCTGTCCCCTGGAACACCCTTGTCAGGCTGTGTGCCCATATCTTATCTCATCAGTATGGTTATTATACATAGAAGCTTACAGCATAAGAAGTAAGGAGATGTGGACCACAAAAGCGTGACTCCTTGGGTTCCATTCTTACATAGAGTGACCAACTCATCTTGGTTTGCCCGGGACTTCACCAGTTTTAGCACTGAAAGCCCCCAGGTCCTGGGAACCCCCTCAGCCTTGCGCAAACCAGGACATTTGTTCCCCGTAAATCCTAGCTGCTCACTTATTTAGTCATGTGACTTTGAGGAAGTTACTTAACTTTCTCTGTGCCACAGTTTCCCCATCTGCAAAATGGGGATAACAAGATTGTTGTGAGAATTATTAATTAATTGGGTTAATAAGTAGAATGGTGCCTAGCCCATTGAGTGTTCAGCAGATATTAGCTTTTATTATTATATGAGACCAGGTGCAGTACTGAAGTTTCTGGAGTTGCTTTGTTTGGAAGAAGTAATATTCTTGAAATTCTCAGACCACCGATTGAATCTCCTTCAACGTTTGTCTTTCTTTACCTTCTTCTGATGGTCAGGGAGCCCCTCCCTTCTCTCTGAGCCCATGAAGACTTGTTTCGTGGGAGGCAGTGTGACGCTCACCTGCGAAGTGTCTGGAGCCTACCCCCCAGCCAAGATCCTGTGGCTGAGCAACCTCACCCAGCCGGAGGTCGTCATCCAGCCCAGCAGCCACCACCTCATCACCCAGAGTGGCCAGAGCTCCACCCTCACCATCCGCAACTGCTCCCAGGACCTGGACGAGGGCTACTATGTCTGCCGGGCTGAGAACCCCGTGGGGGTGAGGGAGGTGGACATCTGGTTGAGCGTGAAAGGTGAGTGAAGTGGCCCCGGAGGAGGAGGAGGGCCGAGAGCTTCAGAGGACCTGGCATCATCATGGGGACAGCTTGGTGCCTTCCTACATGTGGGTCACTGTCATCTGGGAGAAGGCCTGTCTGCTTCCCTGTGGCTTGACAAGGTGGATGGGAAAATTATTGTCCAGTCCTAAATCTCTAACATTTGCATAGGGATAAAAAAGTTATTTAATATCTGTTACATCCTAAAGGAAAAAATATATATATTAAAATAAAATACATGTATAAAATAGATATAATTTATATATATATATAAAATGTAAGCTGAGAAACATAATAGCAAAATGAACACCCAGTTAAGCAAAATAGCATAATAGCAAAATAACATCCCACTTAAGATACAGAACAGTGCCAACACTGCTGGAATTACCTGCAGAGAGCGTGGCTAGTGTGGCCAGCTAAGAAAACAGGATGCTCACTTAAATTTGTATTTCAGAAAAACAAATAATAGTTTTTTTTTAATGTACGTCCCCAGTATTGCTTGGGACATACTTATTCTAAAAAAACTATTCATTGTTTATCTGAAATCCAAATTTAAGTGAGCACACAGTATTTTATCTGGCAACCCTACCTGTAGGCCTGTTTCCAGGCTTATCCTGGGCCTTCTGAAAAAGGTGACCACTATCCTGAGTTTCATGTTTTATTTAAGAAAAAATATGCTGCATACGTACACATTTCTACATAATATATTGTTTGTTTTAGAGTTTTGAAAAATGGTTGTTACCATACAAGTGTAGTCTTTTGTAATTTGCCTTTTTTATCCCACATTTTGTTTCCAGAATTTATTCATGCTGATGTGTATAATTATACTTTGTGCCTCTGTACTGCTGTATAATTTTCCGTTGTATCACTACTCCACAACTAAGTTATTGATTTTCCTGCTGATGGATGTTTGTGCTGCTTCTGATTTTTTTGTTGCGATGAACAAACCGTGTTGCTATGGAAACCTTTTACCAGCCCCTTGTGTACATATACCCAGGTCCCCAGGCAAATATTTCCCTAGAATATTTGTACAAGGAGTAGAAATGAAGGTTAGGTTATGTGCATTTTTATCTATGCGATAACATCAAATTACTTTCCAGAGTGGTTATACCAATTTCCATTTGCAACAGCAGTCGTTCCCCATTTTCACCCACAGACTTTGTGATTTTTGCCCATCAAGTAGGTGTAAAATGAAATCTCACTGTGGTTCTAATTTGAATGTCTCTGATTGCTAAGGCTGAGCATTATTTCATATGTTTATTTGCTCTTTATGTTTCATCTGCGAAATACATAATTGTGTCTTTTGACGTTTTCCCCTTTCCTATAGATATATAGGAGTTCTTTAGAAATTCCATATGCTAATTGTTAGTTTTACATGCTACAAATATCTCCTTTCAGTTGTCTTTCTTGTTTTCTTTATGGTATCCTTCGATTTGCAGACATTCTTACTTTAATGTTGTTGACTTTATGAATCTGTTCTTATATCATTAGCAATTTTTGTGTCTTAAGAAATCCTTATCTATCCTATGGTCATGAAAGTATTCTTCCATATTTTCTTAAAGTTTTAACACTTGCCTTTCATAGTTAACTCTTTAGTCCATCTAGAATTGATTTTTGTGAATGATGTGAGGTAGACATCAAGTTTCCTCCACCCCCCATTTTGGATAACTATTTGGTCTAGCACCACATCCTGAAGAGTTCCTCTTCTACTCACTAGTCTGTCCTATATCAAGTTTCCTTCTGTGTGTGGACTTGTTCTTGGATTCCCTATTCTGTTCTCTTTTTTTAAATATATATTTTTGGCCGTCCCAAGCAGCATGCGGGATCTTAGTTTCCCTGACCAAGGATCAAACCCGCGCTCCTAGCAGTGGAAGCACTGAGCCTTTCTTTTTAATAAATTCATTTATTTATTTATTTTTTATTTTTGGCTGCATTGGGTCTTCGTTGCTGCGCACGGGCTTTTCTCTAGTCATGGCGAGCAGGCTTCTCACTGCGGTGGCTTCTCTTGTGGAGCACGGGCTCGAGGCGCGGAGGCTTCAGTAGTTGTGACTTGCAGGCTCTAGAGCGCAGGGTCAGTAGTTGTGGCTCATGGGCTTAGTTGTGGCATATGGGCTCTTCCCCGACCAGGGATCGAACCCATGTCCCCTGCATTGGCAGGCGGATTCTTAACCACTGCGCCACCAGGGAAGTCCTAAGAGTCTTAGCCGCTGGACTGCCAGGGAAGACCCTCCCTATTGTGTTCTATTGATCACTTCATTGTGGCACCAATAACTCACACTCTTAATTACTATGACCTTAACAGCAGTCTTGATGGGTAGAGACACAGAGATTTTAACTTTTCAATGTTCTTCTTTTTTTTTTTTCTGTTTTTACTTTTTATTTATTTTTTTGAATTTTATATTTTTATATAAAATTATATTTTTATATAAAATTAGTTTTATATAACTAATTCTTATTAGTTATCTATTTTATACATATGAGTGTATATATGTCATCCCAATCTCCCAGTTCATCCCACCACCACGCCCCCCTCCAGTATTCTTTTGCATCACAGGCTTTGTTTGATTCCCACAAACTGAAGTAGGAAAATGAGATCTTTATCTTGCTCTGCAGCGAGGTCATATGCCTTGCCCAAGGTCATGAAACCGAGATAAGAGTAGGATCCAGGCAGAGGAGGGGAGGTATTGCCCTCCTAGCTGTTTGTATCACGTGGCGGAGTCAAGGGTATGATTTGTCTTTGCAGAACCTGTAAACATCGGGGGAATTGTGGGCACCATCGTGAGCCTCCTTCTGCTGGGACTGGCCATTATCTCTGGGCTTCTGTTGTACTACAGCCCTGTGTTCTGCTGGAAAGGTAAGGGCTTCCCGGAACGGTAAGGGCTTCCTGGGTTCCTTTGCTTCTCTCTCAGGCTTCTTGAGAGGGTGTGGGTGGGGGAAGGTGGCCCCTGTTATGCTCCCACCTGAAGCTCCATTCGAGAGGTTTCCAAATTAGGTGCAGATGTGCAATAATGAAGCACCTAAGAACCATGCCTGAACACCCTGTCATCTCTCGTGTTGGGTCAGTTTTCTCATTGTCCATTCTTTTGTAAATGTTAGATTGATTAGAAATTTCTGTGAGGCCGAAGTGGATATTATTGGATATTAATGTTTTTTCCTTTCTCCTTTCAGTAGGAAGCACTTTCAGGTGAGTGTTCCCTAGACTCAAATCAAAAATCTATTTCCATGATGTCTTCACTGACGTTTTGTTTATAATGTTTCATAAGAACAATAATGACCACCGCCACCGGGGACCTACCACAGGCCAGACACGGGGCTGGTGCTTCCTCAGGCATTATTACAACCCCGTCATAAATTCTTCAGGGTGCTGCTCTTGTCTCCGTGTCCCAGACAAGTTGAGGGAGGCTCAGGGAAGCAAAAAGCAGCTTCTGCAAGCTCATCCAGGGAGTGAGCTGCCGTGCCTGCAGTCAGACCTGGGCCTGACCCGATTCCAAAGTCTGTGCTCTTTTTACAACGTCAGACCTCAGGGCCAGGCACATTGCTGGACTGTCACTGAGGCATAAAGACAGCATGTACATGTTGAGCCCAGTCATTCACGCATTTGTTTTATTTAGTTTTCCTTTTCTAAAAGGAAGAAGAAGTCATAGTCTCACAGCATGTTTTGGAAGACTAGTCTGAGCATGCCCAGAAGCCCCTCCCAAAAGGAAACCTCAGTAGGGGCAAAGCAACTAAATGGAACTTATGTATTAGCCTCCTAAGGAGATTCTGGGTGGGAGCAAAGAACTCTTCTCTTTGCTCCTCTTATCCATTTATAACTATGGGGTATTATTGTTCTGGGACCATCGTTCATAATGAGGGGATTTTATTGTTCTGGGACCGTCTTTCAACGGAAAGTGTTACCTTTACAGCCCTGTTTTTGAGGGTCATTCTGGAATGAATCTGTCATTCCTCAGGCTTATTTTTCACAGAAGGGAGCAGCTTGGCATAATGGGAAAAGGCTTTGGAATGAATGGACCTGGGTTCACATGGCAGCTCTGCCCTTCAAGCCCGTGGCTCCTGGAAAATCCCTGACCCTCTCTGAGCCTTTGTCTCCTCATCTGTTTCTCAGATGCGGGCTGTAAGGATTAAATGAGAATGTGATGCTCCTAGGACTGTGACTGGCCCGTGAAATGTACAGTCTGGCTGGGCAGGCAGAACTAGCAACAAACTAGAGAACAATTCAGTGCCAAACCGCTGGCCGTGGACGCAAAATTCAGTCATAGTTCAAGGCTTAAGGGGGAGGCAGAGGATTTTACTTGGGCCTTGAATAATGACAAGGTGGAGAAATTTCAGTAAGTGCAGGAGAAATAAGGGCATTTCAGGAAAGGAACAGAGCGTCTGTGTACGTGCTGTGAGGGGAGCTGAAATGGTGGGTGCTTGGGACAATGAGGTCATCTGCCTGAGAAGCAGCAGGGTGGGGAGAGGTGGAGCGCTAAATCTCACCCAGCACAAGATACAATTATCTAGACAAATCTTCGGCAGCATCTCTCTGCGAGGTTACAGTCGCACTGTCATCTCACAACTCAACCAAGATGAATACGTGAAGAATTTTCCATGTTACCAAAGGGGCTGCAAAGAACCAAGTGTTTCCTATTCAGCGAGGGCTGAAGTTGGAGAAAACAGGGTATCTTCTTGATTATTTCTCCCCTTCTGGAAATTAGGAGGCAAGACATGGGTGATGTCATGGTTTTGGTGGATTCAGAAGAGGAAGAGGTGGAGGAGGAGGAAGATGCTGCAGAAGAGGAAGAGGAGGAAGCAAGTGAGAGGGACGAGTCTCCAAAAGAAGTAACCAAGTACGGCCACATCCACAGAGTGACCGCACTGGTGAATGGGAATGTGGACCGGATGGCCAATGGACTCCAGGCTCTGCAGGGTAAGCTCTTTGTCCTTAGAAGCTCTCTGCGAGGTTGTGGGGGGCTTCCCTGGAAGAAATCTCCAAGGGTCTGTCTTTTAAAGGTTGGGAAAGACAGTTAAAGTTTAATCTAGAATCTGAGAATCTCCTATCAACTACCTACACGCTAATTAAATGGACAAATATTTATCAAGGGCCTGCTCTGGGAAAGGCACAGATTGGTACTGTCAGGCACTAGAAAAGAAAGACGGATGGTAAAGGGCTTTACGAGACCAGTTAGGGCAAACAGACTAAAACACGAGGGGGAAATGAAAACAGAAGGAAGATTTAACCAACCCTCTGCGACAGCAGTAGAGGAGCTTTGGCAAGAAGGAATCTGATTCCTTGCCTGATGAATGGTACGTTTACAAATCACAGAACCTCAGGAGAAAGATGAGAGCCCTGAGGGGTGCACTGGTTGGGAGATGTTTCATGGAAGATGTGGACTATGAGGCATGTCTTTCAGGACAGCTAAGTTTGAATAAGCAGAAAGGAGGGGTGGGCCAGGCGAGGGGAATGGCAGAAACCAAGAGTGTGGAGGGTGGGCAATGTCAAGCATGTCAGAGGATTTTGAGTGGAAAGAACAGGTAAAAGCGGGGATACACACCCTGCCCCACCTGCTCCTCCACCAAGTCATCAGTAAAGGTCTAGAAATAGAGGTGATTGAAAACTGATTGCAGGGGGGAGGAATTCCCTGGCGGTCCAGTGGTTAGGGCTCTGCGCTACCACTGCAGGGGGGCATGGGTTCAATCCCTGGTCAGGGAACTAAGATCCCACATGCCACATGGAGTGGCCAAAAAAAAAAAGGAAAGAAAACTGATACAGAAACAGAGTCGCCCCTATTGAGATTACTCAGAGTTGGGTCTACTTTTCCCTCCTGTACAGATGACAGCAGTGAGCAGCAGAGTGACATCATTCAAGAAGAAGACAGGCCAGTTTGAGGAAGACAACTGTCCTTTGTTATCCTGTCTCAAAAGCTTGGAAAGCTACCTCGAAGATGAGTTTTATATTGTGCTTCACTTGACTTGCATCCCTGCCTGAGGGCTGAAAACGGTTTGTGGCTCTCAGCAAAAAAAAGGAAAACACACACACATCTTTCCTTCCCTTTTTCTTCTTTTTTCTAAATTGGTTTGATTTACTGTAAGTTTTCTCAACAATGCTGAAAAGCTTTGGAACGGGCAGTGTTGGGGGGAAAGCTGCATTTGGTATCTGAGGTGCCCCTGTCGCTGTGCCCCTGGCTTTCTCCAGGTTGACTGATGCTGAGATGGGGGAGGCACTTGGCCTCGGCGCCCTTTGTCACTGTTAAAGGTCTGTAACCAGCTCGCCCCAGCACACAAGGGAATACTGTGGGGTGATAAGGACACTTCCTTTTTCACTGCCCAGGTGAGCTGAGGAACCAGGCACACATCAGCTCTCTGGAAAAGGTGAGGGGGGTCAGCTACTGATCCTAATCCAAGGGAGGCACTTTGGTTCGGGTTTTGAGTCGGAAACACCTGGTCTTGAATCTGGACTCTGCTCCTTACCTGTTTCATGGGCTTGGGCAGGTCCTGAGCCTCGATTTCTTCATCTGTGAAATGGGTGAAATCACCTATCTTACAGGGTTATGGTGGGGACCAAGGTACTTCAGGGTGTGAGCGTGCCTCGGAGGTGCTCCGTAGATGTTAGTTATCTTCTCCTTTGCCTTCCTTAGCGGAAGAAGAAAAATGTCAACTGTTCAGTTACAAACTGCTGCCTGGGCCTTCCATTCTCTGTAGAATATTCCAGACCAGGGCATCATCAGCGCTCTCCTGGGGATTTTTGCCTCCCTGGAGATAGAATTCTTTTCAAAAGAGGTAGGGGCTGATAAGAGGAAGCGCCTTTCATTAGAATCTCGGATTTTCCAGAGCTTCATGTTTAGAAAAGCCTCTTAGGTGATGCACTATTAACTTTCAGACTTTCCCATCCTTCCTTTCTCCTGTGGCTTTGAAAAAGGCAAGGAGAAATGTTTTGTAACAGAGTAGATCAGGTCGTCTGGCCTCGGTTTCTTGATCTTGGAAATGGGAATGGGAAAGCTTGTTTCCTTCCTACTTCTTAAGGAAGATACGCTGCTCAATAATGCTACGTTTTGAATGAAAATAACATATGATGAGTTTAAGCTGCTGCTGTTCCCTGTACAGTTTAGAGATTTTTTTTCTTTCTAATTTCATCCTAATCTCTTAAATGTCAGGGACCTTCTAAGGGTGTAAAATATGTGTGCTAAACTTGAAAATCTGACTTGAATTTGTACCCTTCAATGTTGCATATCCTGCTCTGATGGGCACGACTTAAAGGGGAACTTCCCTCTCCAATAACAGGACTTGGGACTCCTAAGATGAGAAGTGTGTTACCTGCAGGGTTACCTTGCAGGTGTGGCTGGAGCAGGTCCACTTTCTTGGATGAAGGAACTAAACTGAGGGAGTCACTAGAAGTGAGCCCTGTCCCCAGCTCAGAACACTGGGGAGGTCAGAGGCTGGCTCCAATGTCTACCCGTCAGGGATAGCTGTGACCTGCAGTTCTCTTGTTGGGCTGGGTCTTTCGCTGCGTGGAACCTCACATTCTTAACCACTCTAACCAGTCTAAGTTAGTGTCATTTCAGAACGGATACTTGACAGGTTGTGTTTAAACTCACTGCACGCTGAGCTGGTCTCTGGATCCAACAGTCCACCCTGCAGAGGCGACCATACTTAAAAAGAGAAACAGCAAAGAAACTATTAGGAAAAAAAAAAAAAAATCCCTAGCTGGGAATGCAGAGAATGATTTGCAAGATCACTGAGATGCTTCCTGCGACTTCCTCTTCTCCTGCGTGCACACCAAATGATAGGGAAATCTTCGAGGCAGGATTTTTCCACTAGTAAATGGGAGCTTCAGGGTCTTGGTGCCAAACATTATTAACCCTTGTCCAGCTGAGCTGTGATTGTTGTCACTTATATCTGAGCCCTGTGTGCACAGATAATATTGCTGGGTCAGTTAAGAGCTGAGGTACTGGGAGGGTCTTCAAGCTTTAAGGATTTTAAAGAATTAGGGCTTTTTTTCTTTTCTTTAAGATGACCCATCCCCAACTCCACCAGTACGTTGACAGCGGGTTACAGACTTTCTGTGGCAAAGTCCAACTTGTTACATTGTGCTTTAAAATAAAATCTTATCTGAATGTATTGTGAACTGGAGACGAAGAGATATACTTACCAGAACCAGGAAGATAAATACTTCCAGGCCATCGCAACTGACATTCCTTTTCCTCAAAACCTGGTGGACATTGGGAAAGGGGCTGTCTTAATCCTGTGGCTTTGATAGCAGCTCCCAGTCTCACAAGCACACACCAACCCTATTATTGCAGCAGGAAAGCCCATGATGGAAAATTTCCCTAACCCAGGCACTGAAACCTGGAAAATCATCCTTGCTGGGTAAAGTTTATTATGATGCAACATGTGCCAACGGGTATTTCTCACCGTGGTCCTGGCCAGGAACTGCTGCAAAAAGAACGAAACAGATCCCTCTGCATTATTTACATTTTAATAATTGGTGTGGAGGCGAGGTTGGGAGAAATTCATTCTGAGGTTATAATATGGATTTTTTTAAGATAATGGAATAAAGTTATTTTTAAATAAATGCTTTAGTCATCTTCATTTAGACCTGATTAATAAACTGAAAGATTTGGGGAAGTGGATTTGCTGCCCACAATTTTTGTTTTTTTAATTAGCTTTCCCAATATTGGTAACAATATTGTCTTCCTTGCCGTGTTATTCTTTTCCACGACTTGTAGATCCTACCCACCCTCTCATCTCTCCTAAACTCCTCGAGAAATTTGTTCTCCATTGTTTTCTTGCTACATACCCTCAAACACACGCCTCTTTTTGGTCAGATTGTTTTATTTATTTATTTATTTTTGGTGGCGTTGGGTCTTCGTTGCTGTGCGTGGGCTTCCTCTAGTTGTGGTGAGCAGGGGCTACTCTTTGTTGCAGTGCGCGGGCTTCTCACTGCCATGGCTTCTTTTTGTTGCAGAGCACGGGCTCTAGGTGCGCGGGCTTCAGTAGTTGTGGTTCATGGGCTTAGTTGCTCCACGGCAACTTAGTTGCTCCACGGGATCTTTCTGGACCAGGGCTCAAACCCATGTCCCCTGCACTGGCAGGCAGATTCTTAACCACTGCGCCGCCAGGGAAGTCCCTGGTCAGATTGTTTTTTGTTTTGTTTGCCATGCCCTGCGGCTTGCAGGATATTAGTTCCCTGACCAGGGATTGAACCCGTGCCCTTGGCAGTGAAAGCGCGAGGTCCTAACCCCTGGACCACCAGGGTATTCGTTGGTCAGATTGAATGCTTTCTAATATTAAAGGTCTAGGGTAGGAGTTGTCATGGAGCAGTAGACTGATGGGCTGTCTGAAAAGACAATTTATATCAGCTGTCGGGTCCTTGTAGCAGTTGGTGGTTTTGGAGTTTCTCACAGGGTTCAGCTAATTGTAGTCACCAGAATGTGTCACCTCACCTCCCACTTGAGGTGGCCCAACTCCACTCCCTGTTCCTGTTCTAGGCCTTTCTCTTGGGTCATTCATCTCTCCCGTTTCTTTACTTCATTCCAAGCTTCCTAAGCTCTAATCAAAGCTGTCCCATTTTCAACTTCCTTTTTAACCAAACCCATGATTCCTACCTTCACCTCAGTTTCACGTTTGTTTTTTTAAAATAAATTTATTTATTTAGGCTGCGTTTGGTCTTCATTGCTGCGCGCGGGCTTCTCATTGCAGTGGCTTCTCTTGTTGCAGAGCATGGGCTCTAGGTGCGTGGGCTTCGGTAGTTGCAGCACGCGGGCTCAGTAGTTGTGGCGCACGGGCTTAGCTGCTCCGCGGCATGTGGGATCTTCCCGGACCAGGGCTCAAACCCATGTTCCCTGCACTGGCAGGCATATTCTTAACCACTGTGCCACCAGGGAAGTCCCCCATGTTCTTTTTAACCCAGTCCCTCCATTTTCATGTCCCGTTTGTGTTTAATCCAAGCCTCTGCTTTCCCAGCACCTCATTTTACCTCCGCCTGTTTTCACTTCTGTTCCGTGCTGTCCCTCAGGCTTCCTGGGTCACACCCACGTTCACCCAGCTTGTCCATTTCTGGACCCTCCCACCACTTTTGACCCCTCTTTTTCTCTGGCTGGCTGCCCCTTGCTCTCCGCCCCTTTTAATCGCGGCACCTTCATGTTTTCACCCTCCATTTTCCGGTGGGCTTTTTTTTTCTGGTTCCCATTTTTTAAGCACGGCGGCTGACGCCTTTCTCTCATCCTACACTTTTACTCCTACTCAGCCCCTTCATTCCTCTACCGCGGCTCCCATTTAACCTGTGAGCTCCCCGCCGCCTCAGGTTGCCAATTTTACTCCTCTGCCTCATTTCCTCTCTCCCGCCGGGGTTCCGGGACCCCATCCCCCCAGTTCTCTCCTCAGTCTTTGCTTTTCGTCTCCCCCATTCTCCTGACCGCCGGCGTCTTCAGGTCCCCCTTCCGCCCTGGTCCGCCCCCACCCCCGATTTTCCCCCTGTCCCATCTCCCCCCGTTTTCTCCTCAGCTCCCCGGTGCCTTTCCGTACCCCCTTCCTCGTTTTCCCCTCAGCTTCACCTCACCCCGTTTTAAACCCACACCTCCTCCCTCCATCCCCGATCATCACCTGGCCCCCCACTCGTTCCTCCCATCCCCCCCATTCCCGCCTTTCCCCCTAAGCCCCGCTCCTCCCAGGTCTACCAGAGGCGCTCCATCTGTCCCCTGGTTCTCCCACCCCCATTTCCCCCTCCGGCCCCCGTTTCCCCTCGGCCCCGCTCCCCGACCCCTCCCCGCGTTCACCTGCCTGCCTCCCACCCCGGTTTTTCCCTCAGCACCCCCCGCCCCAGGTTATAGTCTGTCCTCATAGCCCCCCGTTCTCCTCTGAGCTCCGCTCCCCCACCCCCGTGTTTTCACCTGCCCCCCCACTTTCCCCGGGCCCCGCTCCCCCAAACCCCAGGTTTTTCTCCTGCCCGC